>NC_083776.1:7801242-7818742 GCF_963514075.1 Conger conger | reverse complement strand
GGAGAAGTGCTGAATCATGCCTTCATTGTGTCGGCATGTGTCCCAGTCATGTACCTTAGCCACGAGGCTACACGCTGCCCCAGTCATGTACCTTAGCCACGAGGCTACAGGCTGCCCTCGTCATGTACCTTAGCCACTAGGCTACAGGCTGCCCCAGCCATGTACCTTAGCCACTAGGCTACAGGCTGCCCCAGCCATGTACCTTAGCCACTAGGCTGCAGGCTACCCCGGTCATGTACCTTAGCCACTAGGCTACAGGCTGCCTCAGTCATGTACCTTAGCCACTAGGCTACAGGCTGCCCCAGTCATGTACCTTAGCCACTAGGCTACAGGCTGCCCCAGTCATATACCGGGATGCTGAGCTCAGCCCCGAGCAGAGCTTGAGAAGGTCTCATCCGTGACATCCGAGTGGATTCAGCCTCCGCTCATAGGAAGTGTGTTTTGTGTTCATTCTTCTTCTTTGTTTGTGCCGCCGTGCTGCAGCACTGGAGATGTCTGCAGGGGGGGCTGATGGAGAACAATGGGCTGACTGACCGAGAGCGAGAGGCTAACGTCAGACCAGCTGTGTTCTGTTGGTCAAAATCGCTGTATTTCATTTTGCAAATAAAATAAAAAAATATATATATGCTGTCGTATTGAAAGTGAGTGCTTGTTGCTCTCCACTGCAAAAAATGACTGTCTTAACAGTCATGTTAGCTTCAGTCTTTTGTCTTAAGTCTCATTAAAGACTTAGCATTTTAATCTTTAATGTAGACAGGTGAAATTTTCTTATTGCATTCCAAGTTTTGAAATTCTTTTTTCGCAAAAAAGAAACAGAAATAAGATTTGTAAGTGTCATGATGAGACTGAAACGCTTGTTATTGTGTGGGTTTTACAGTGCTTGCTCTCAGTGGTGTGTGTGGTTAGTGTGGAGTGAGAGCCGGTCTCCAGTGGGGGAGGGGCCAGACAGTGGAAATGGCGGCTCATTAATAACGCCGCCCCCCCCCCCCCCCCCGCCAGCGGAGCAGCCTCTCAGTCCCCCACCTCTCCTGCGCTCGTAACCACTGACAGTGGGGTCTGGTGGGGGTGGAGCCAATCAGGCAGAGGGGGTCAGTGCATTGTTGTGATAATGTGTATAAGTGCAGGAATTTGACGAGCTGTGCCGCTGTGCCGGAATCTCTGGGAATCGGAAATTGGCCGGGAAGAGCAGCCGGAGGAAGAGCAGCCGGAGGAAAAGCGTGGATTATTCCCACAGCAGCGCAGTGTGTAGAGTAATGATCATTATAAAAGCTTAATTATGAAAGTTTTGGCCGTGTCCAGCCCTGAAGATGCACAGGATTCAGCCCTGCGGTGTGTCGGCTGTGGGGCTCAGGCTCCTGTCCCTGATGCAGCGCAGAGCGCTGGGCTCTGTACTTTGCCCGGGGACCAATCGGCCCACAGGAAAGAAGGACTCCGGACTAATTAGCCACCATTCTCCGGCTGGTCTCGGACAATTACCTTTCCTTTGTTCGCTGTGTGCTGATTGGCTGCCTCCCCAGTACTGCGAGAGAGACACAGTGTCCTGTGCGCTCATTACCCACGATCCCTCTGAGGAGCTGCAGAGGGCCTTCAGTAACCCACAGACCAGCACAGACCAGCACAGACCAGCACAGACCAGCTCAGACCAGCTCAGACCTGCGCAGACCAGCAGACACCTGGGCTGGGGCAGTGCACTGCTGGTCTGCTCTGGTCTGCTCTGGTCTGCTCTGGTCTGCTCTGGTCTGAGCAGGTCTGAGCAGGTCTGAGCAGATCTGTACTGGTCTGTACTGGTCTCCACTGAGTGCTCAGCTCTTACTCTCTCAGCCGATTGTCGTAGATCAGCTCCTGTGGAACTGGTTGCAGTGTGAAGTGTGTAGACCAGTGAGTCCTGCCCCCCCCCTGGCCCCCGTGCCCCCCCAGGCTGCTCACGGGGTGCTGTGTGGCTGTGTGCAGTGTGGCTGTGTGGCAGTGTGGCAGTGTGGCAGTGTGGCAGTGTGCAGTGTGGCAGTGTGGCAGTGTGGCAGTGTGCAAGGGGAGCCCGGGGGAGGAGGGCTCTGGACTGAAGGCCCAGCTGGTCTTTGTGGGTTTCTGCTCGGGTAGCTCCTGGCCACTGGGGCCTTTTGTCAGCGGTGAGCCTGAAGGGGGTGGAGTCAGGGGTCTGCTGGACCATCTGTTGCTGAAACAATTCATCTCCTCTCCCTGCCCCTCATTCAGCACTTTACATCTGGACTCTCCTTTTCATGCCCCCCCCCCCCCACACACTCACACATACACACACACACACACACACACACCCTCCGGCGTGTTTCTGGGGCCTCGGGGTGAGCTGAGGTGCAGAGGTCACGGTCAGGGTGAGAATGGTGCAGATCAGCTGGAACTTCTCCTTCCTACATATCAGCTTTCTGCCCTTCTCCTAATACATCCCCACACCCTCACATCCCCACACCCCCACATCCCCTCACCCTCACACCCCCACACCCCTACATCCCCTCACCCCCACACCCCCACATCCCCTACATCCCCTCACACCCCCACATCCCCACACCCTCACACTCTCACACCCTCATATCCCCACACCCTCACATGCCCTCACCCTCACACCCCTACATCCCCACACCCTCACCCCCACACCCCCACACCCTCAGATCCCCACACATCCCCACAACCCCACATCCCCACATGTTCAGCGCTCCTGGTGCTTAGCTGCACATGTGTGGGAGAGAGATCCAGATTCCTGAGGGTCAGAGCTACGGCAGCTCTTCTCTCAGAGAACCCCTCCTGCCCTGGAACGCTGTGGAGCAGTTCATGTTTCAAGAGAGAAAGTTCACCGCGTGTTTCATGCTGCAGCTTGCAGCACGTTGGGTAATGTGGCGTATTCTGGCCGGAGTGAGAGTCTTCATCCCACACCGGCCTCTGCAGGCCGCCTCGTTACTGAGCCCGGGGTCAACAGCTCTCCTACTGTACACGGACAGGAAGTGAGCTGGCGGGCACAGCCGAGAGACAGGAAGTGAGCCGGGGGGCACAGCCGGGAGACAGGAATTTCCCTTTAGTCATAGGAGCCAAAACATCTGCAGATAAACAACAACAACAGAGACACAATGCGTGAAAGAGAGAAACACGGGATATATTGGCCAGGTTCCAGTTCCTGTTCCTCTCTTTGCTGTTTTGCGGGTAATATGGGAGGGATTTTGTGGGGATCGTCCTTTACATGACGGTAATTCTGATACACTGAAAAAAACTCACTTTTGTTGACGCCCGTTTCCTGGCAGACAGCAGCGTGTTTAGCCTCAGACACGGGCCAGACCGTCTCCATGGAGACCAGGTGATATGAATCCAAACGGCAGTCAGCGATGTCGAAATGCCCCCATGCCCACATCACTCCATTCTCAGAGCTGCTGGCTCCTGGTTCCTGACCCTGCTTGTCAGAGGCTGCGGGATGGCCTTCCTGGCGCTGAATGACTCACTCAGGAGCCGAACATTACAGGAACCTGCCCCCTCTTTGAGGAACCGCTCCTTACAAACAGCGGGAAACGATAATCTCTCTAATTATATTTCTTCTGCGCATCTGTCATTTCATGAAAAGCGTCATCCCCCGTCTCCACTCTCTCTCTCCAGATTTACCCTCCCCGGTTTGTTCCCCAGGTGGGCCGATGCCATATTTAACATCTCCCCATCCCTTCAAATAGGCTCCGTGTTGGAGGGGGGCAAGGCTGCTTCTACAGGGACACTCCTTTTGGTCATTACATCAGTGTACTCAGAGACATAATCAGCCATTTGCCCTCCATGTTGGTTTGGTGTTCCTGCCTCTCTCTGGCTGGTGTCTCACTCAGTCCTGCCTCTCTCTCTCTTTCTGGCTGACGTTTCGCTCTCTGCTCTGGTCTTCCCGGCCGTATGAGACCGCGGCCTCATGAATAATTAACGAGGAGCGACCTCATTAATGCTTAACGAGGGTGGAGTGATACTCTTGAGCTCTGACCGTGTATCGTGTTTCCGCGCGGAGCTCGAGAGCGATCGATCGGGCCGGTCTCTAATGCTCCCGTCCGAGAAACCAGCTGGGCGGGCGCTGGTCTGCGCGGGGAGCGAGGCACGGGGGGGTTTACGCAGCTCAGAGCCCCCCCCGCCCCGCCCCGTCCCCCCCCGCCACGCCCGCCCCGCCCTGCGGACACTCCTCCCGCTCCCTGTCCCGTGTAGACAGGGTGCAGCGGAACGCTCCGCTCCTCAGTCACGCCGCGCTGAGCGGGGCGCGGTCACGCCCTGCCGTGGGGACGACACAATGCCCCCCCCCCTGAAACGGGAACCCGGGCTGAAACGGAGGGGAAAATTTTGGCGATTACCCCGCACAATGACAACAGGGTGCACAAATCGGCCGGGATGCATTATTAAAAACAATTAAATGTGTCTGTTATGCTGATCCCCCCCGAACGCGACACCTGCTGCTCACGGGCGGTGGAGCACGGCGTATCGCGTGTTGGAGAGCGGGCCGAGAGGCCTGAGGGCTCCAGTGTGGGGGGGTCCAGTGTGTGGGGGGCTCCAGTGTGGGGGGGGGGGGGTCCAGCGTGTGGGGGGGTCCAGTGTGTGGGGGGGGTCCAGTGTGTGGGGGGGGTCCAGTGTGAGGGGGGGTCCAGTGTGTGGGGGGGTCCAGTGTGAGGGGGGGTCCACTCTGTGGGGAGGTCCAGTGGGAGGGGGGGGGGGTCCAGTGTGAGGGGGGGTCCAGTGTGTGGGGGGCTCCAGCAGCAAGGTCAGCTCGCTTCTGTAAGGTCGTCTGAAGTAGGACAGAGACTCACTGCCACGCCCTGCTTTCCACACACATGCCCACTGAGGGACGGCAGCTGTGAACGACAGTGGCAAGGAGAGCTTGGCTCTCATTGGCTGGTGTAGTGGGAGCTTGGCTCTCATTGGCTGGTGTAGTGGGAGCTGGGCTCTCATTGGCTGGGGCTGTTACGATTAACTCTTTGGGAGTCAGGCGATACACAGGGGTGTCATTGCTCTGCACACAAACCCAGAATAACACATCTATGGATGCACAAATGAGAGCCCTTTACATTACTGTGCAGATTCTGCACACCTTTGGTATGTTATGAGACTGGAGAGTTGTGCTGGTGTCACTCCAAAGGTGAAATGGCCCGTTTAAACGCTGAAAATGTCCTTCCAATCTGAAGTGCTGCCTTTTCTGTCTGGAATTGCTGTGTGTTACTGAGAGTGTGTGTGTTATACAGGTGCTCTACCCAGTGGGCTCTAGAAATGTCCTGACCAATCAGAGAGACAGCCGGGCCAGTGCACCTCCACCGGGCCAGAATCTCAACCGGGCCAGCGCCGATACACTGCACATTTAAATGTATATTTTTTATAACATTACATTAATGGCATTTGGCAGACGCTCTTATTTAGAGCGACGAACAGTTGATTAGACTAAGCAGGAGACAATCCTCCCCTGGAGCAATGCGGGGTTAAGGGCCTGCTCAAGGGCCCAACGGCTGTGCGGATCTTATTGTGGCTACACTGGGTATCGAACCACCGACCTTGCGTGTCCCAGTCATGTACCTTAACCACTACGCTACACGCCGCCTACAACACAATAACTTTTGCTGTTTTTGTGTTGCCTCACCCTCTCCTGTTGTTGTGTTGTTTGCGTTGCCTCACCCTGTCCTGTTGTTGTGTTGTTGTGTTGTTTGCGTTGCCTCACCCTGTCCTGTTGTTGTGTTGTTGTGTTGTTTGCGTTGCCTCACCCTGTCCTGTTGTTGTGTTGTTGTGTTGTTTGCATTGCCTCACCCTGTCCTGTTGTTGTGTTGTTGTGTTGCCTCACCCTGTCCTGTTGTTGTGTTGTTGTGTCATTTTGCGTTGCCTCACCCTGTCCTGTTGTTGTGTTGCAGGGGGCGCGGGTCTGGGTGCAGGAGCGGGGGCAGCTCCACCCCTCCACAGTCTCTACCTGTGCGGACGGGTCTCTGGTCTTCACCTCCGACTACGGGCAGGTAAGGCCCTGTGAGCTGCGTCAGGAACGTGCCTGAGAAACGGAGCTGTCCTCTTCTGACTGGAAGCCCGGGTAACCCCCACTGACACGGTTTCCTGACGCACCGCAGCCGTATCGGTGTGTTTGGATAGCTGAGAGCATTGCGCAATGTGTGCATACTTCATGGTATATGGTGCGGGAGATTCAGCTGCAGAGTCAGGCAGGGACTACGGAGCGCTGTAACAGTCCCAGAAGAGAGAGAGAGTTATGGCCTTCTGTGTTACGAGCCTGAAGGTTAATCTCTGTGTCCTACTTTGCCATGCCTTTTATATTTGACTTTTTGTTTGAAGGGTATTATTCCTTTAGATTTGCATTGTGCTTTGAATAGTTCTTTATAAATTATAACATGAAATGAAATTGTTATACTTTGTATTTTTGGTTGTGTGCGGAGGAAAGGTGGAGTTTGCCATTGAGCACACACAGTAACACACTCACACACATACACACACTGACAATCACACACACACACTCACACACACACCAACAATCACACACACTCACACACACACACACACACATACACACACACACACACACACACACACTAACACACACTCACACACACACCGACAATCACACACACTCACACTTACACTCACACTCACACACACACCGACAATCACAGTCACACACACACACACACACACACTAATAATGCTTGTATTGTTTTGCTTGGCCATAGCCAGCTCCCCCACGCTGATGGGCTCCTGTGTGGGATGCTCTGTGTCTGAAGGATATCCTGCGCGGGGGGGGCGGGGGGGGTGTAATGCAGTATCAGATCTGAATGCCGGAGAGTCTGGGGGTAGGGGGTCTAATGGGGGGGGCGGTATTGTACCAGCCTGACGCTGTGGAGAGTACAGTCATCACTGACCCGTCGCTATGAGAACATATCCAAGCTTTTTAATATTTAATATAAAACCCTGAAACCCTGATCACAATCTCCCCCACCGGTCTGTGATTTATGTGGCCTCCGCGTCAGTGCTGCATGAATACAATATTGGAAATTAGACCCTCAAATCCAACACCCACACCTTCAAAACCAAAACCTACACCCTCAAAACAGAAACCTACACCATCTCCATTCACTCTTTTTTCCTTTTACCTGTGCGTATGACCGGATAATGCCTGTGTCCCGTGGCTGGCAGTGGGACTGTGTGTAGCCTATACCCCACTCTTACATGCATGTCTAATGGTGTCATTCTGTTCCGCTAATCTGAAAACCTTATCAAATGCTTTTGTGTCGGGTCTCTTAAAAAGCACAAGGGTGTTTTTTTTTGTAAAAGCACTATAATGACCATCCATATCTGTCCATATCTTTATCTATACGATAAGCATCTGCGGAAACCCTCCAGAGAACTGCACTGCATGATGTGCCCTGGGATCTTTAAGGCTGGCAGTAAGAGCAGTGGGGTTATCTATAGAATGCATTATCTCAGCTCTGTCTCAGTGTTCTGTAGGGCTGATTTGATTATAGACCCTGAAGCTGGACAGTTAAGGGGGGGGGGGGGGGGGCAGAGAGCCAAGATTCATACAAGGGCTGTCTGGGACGTTTGTAGTACAACATGAAGTGATTGACCAGGCGTGTATTTTCCAAAGCTGGATTACGGAGTTAGCTGGATATAACCCTGGATAAATCAGAGTAAAACCCGGAACAGCTCTTTTTGCTTCATTCCATGTTCCAGATTTGGGAGGATTCCTTGTTTTCTGTAATCCTGCTGTGTGATACAGGACCTGGTGTGTGATACAGGCTGTGTGATTGTGTTCCTCGGGGAGGAAAAGCTGGTCTGTGTGCCACAGTTCTCTGGGGGCAGGAGAGTCAGATAGATGGATAGATAGATAGATACTTTATTCATCCCGAGGGAAATTTTAGGCATTCAGTAGCTTATACATACACATATATACACACATATCTCACACACATAAAGATCAATCAGGGGCAGATGAGTGATGGAGGCTGGATGAGTGAGTGCTCTTCTTCTCCTGTCCTCCAACACCACATCACCACAACACCGCGGCGTGAATAGATCTGTCATCCTGCTGGCCTCCGGGTCCTCCGGGCTCGTGAATCCCGGGATAGCAGGGGGGTTCCCGGCCCTCGGAACGCCGTGGAAAACATTCCTGTCCATTCTCACCATATGCCTGCCTTTTCTATGATGGGTAGTAAATTCCATTTTGGTTCAGTCACTTTTGGGAAACTTGCTTGAAGTCACGTTCTCAATGTTCATGAAAAAATTCCTGGAATGTTCTCCCAGGGGTTCTCAATTAACAAGATGAATTTTGACAGAATTGTTTCATTTTTACTGATCTGTCATTTTACCAGAAACTCACACTGAGGTGATGCTCTACCGTAAGGCTTATATTACTGCACTACTGTAAACCTCATATTACTGCACTACTGTAAACCTTATATTACTGCACTACTGTAAACCTCATATTACTGCACTACTGTAAACCTCATATTACTGCACTACTGTAAACCTTATATTACTGCACTCCTGTAAACCTTATTTTACTGCTCTACTGTAATCCTCTGTGCTGACGTAGGCCAGACTTGTCTCCAGGTGGGCGTGACTTCTCTGAAACAGTTGTTTCATCCAACATCGTTTATTAGTGTTGCGGTGTGTTTGTAGTCTTTGCTACCAAGCCTTCCATGAGGTTAGAATTCAGAATGGGCTTTTCCGCGTCGTTTGAAGTTCTAAATTATTTTAATTTGTAGCTTTGCGTTACGAGGAGAACAGGGTTAAAAAAGGAAAAGCAAAGCTCCCGATATTCCCACACACTGTGTCACAGAGTTATGAAGAGAGAAGAAGAAAGAACAAACCCTCCTTTCTGTAAGTCTGGTCTCCCCCCCCCGTTTAAATTCCGCTCTGCTCCAAAAGAACGGCGTCTTAACCACGAGCAGCCTTTCATTTCAGACGCGCAGTTCTGGATGTTATTCACGGGAGCTGCGCTAAACCTAAACTCCGTGGCGTTCCTGTGTGTCGCTGTGCGCCGGCGTGTCTTTCACTGTGAGGCGTCCGCACGGCTCAGGTGTGGGACTGACCAGCAGCCCTGAAAGAGCCAGAGACAAACAGCTGGGGAAGAACAGCTGGAGATGCATGAACAGGAATGTGTGTGTGTATGTGTGTGCACTTGTGTATGTGTGCGTGTGTGTGCGTGTGTGCACGTGTGCACTTATGTGTGTGTGTGTGTGTGTGCCCATGCGCGCATGTGTGTGTTTGTAACCACCGGACTTGCATCCTATGTCATCATCACATAGTTGCATCATCTGCATCTACATTAGTGTCTTGCAGAACGTGCTGCGCTGTCCTGTTCCTGGCTGTTGTTGTTGATGTGATAATTACTGCTGTGCTGATACACGCCCACGGCTCGGCTCACTGGGTTTAACTGCAGCCCGGTGCCCTTTGTCCCTCCCAGAATGCACAGTGGTCGGGTGTGGCCTCCCTACTACAGTCTCTGCCTCCTGTAGTGCTGCATTGTGGACACACACACACAGACACACACACACACACACACACACACACACACACTCACAGACACAGACAGACACACACACACTCACAGACACACACACACACAGACACACACACTCTCAGACACACACACACACACACACACTCTCACACACACACAGACACACACACTCACAGACACAGACACACACACACACACTCACAGACACATACACACACACTCACACACACACTCACAAACACACACACACACACACACTCAGACACAGACACACGCACCCACACTCACACACACACACACACACACACACAGACACACACTCACACACACAGACACGCACACACAGACACACATGCACACACACGCACACACACACACATACACACATGCACGCACACACACACACACACACACACACACACACTTACACACACACACACTCACACTCACACAGACAGACAAAGACACACACACACACACACACACACACACACATACAGACACACACACTTACACATACAGACACACAGACACACACACACGCAAACACACACACAGACACACACACTCACACACACAGACATACACACACACGCTGCACCGTGTATGGTATGGCCGTTTAAACCCAAACATGCAGAGATCACGTGATGTGCTGAACTCTCTAAAACACTACATCCTGTTTCTGATGTGGAATTTAGTGTTCCCCGCAAAAGCATTATTATCTCATACGCAGTTTATTATCTCATATGCTGTTTATTATCTCATACGCAGTTTATGTTTCTTACAACAGAGGAAAACATGGCAGACAAAATGGTGGACGTTTGTTCGGTCTTTCTGACAGTATATCACAGGCCAGGGAGAATGTCTGAATGTCTGAACACTTTCTGCCCCCTCCGGTTCCCTTGGGTAGAGTGGATGACCAGGAGTGTTCTCTATGACCTTTGACCCTCAGAATGCTGCAATGATGGGCATTGCAGCTGGAAGTGAGAGTCAGAAGGTTGTTGCTATGGTGACAGAACCTTGAAGTGCCCTTTGCTGTCAGATGAAGAGGATTGTGGGTAATGCATGTGGTGCAGCAGGGCTCAGCTCCTCACGGTCCTCCAGGGCAGAGGTCTGCTGGTTTTCCACCCTCCCTTTACCTGGGAGTCAGGTGTGTTCACCCTCCCTTTACCTGGGAGTCAGGTGTGATCACCCTCCCTTTACCTGGGAGTCAGGTGTGTTCACCCTCCCTTTACCTGGGAGTCAGGTGTGTTCATCCTCCCTTTACCTGAGAGTCAGGTGTGTTCACCCTCCCTTTACCTGGGAGTCAGGTGTGTTCATCCTCCCTTTACCTGGGAGTCAGGTGTGTTCACCCTCCCTTTACCTGGGAGTCAGGTGTGATCACCCTCCCTTTACCTGGGAGTCAGGTCTGGCCAATCAGCAGCACTAATTACCAGGGCTGGGTTTGGATTTGAGTTGATGCATAAGGATATATCGGTCCCATCCATTAATTCACCACTATATGCAAAATGTGTTTGTGCGTGTGACTGTACTGATGTGTGTGTGTGAGTGTGTGTGTGTGTGTGTACGTGGTGACTCGAGGTCGACACTGTGAAACTCATTATGTGAGTATCTCAAGTGCTGAGATCCTTGGGAAAACCCTTAATGACCTCCTCCCAGCATGCAGTGCTGCTGCTGGGCGGTGTTCAGTGAACACATCGGGCCAGAAGAGTGCTCATTGAACCCGGAGTCCTGCTGGAACACAAACCCATCATCACCTTTTACCCTCGTCACCTTTACCTCCTGCTGAGCAGCGCTTTACTGTGGACATCATAGTAAAAATGAGAAGCGTTTCACTGTGGATATTATAGTCAAGATGAGCAGCTCTCATAGGACACCCTTAATTGTTTTTTTCCCAGCATGCTGTGTGATCTTTGGTAATTGCGTTATTTGCAGAAGAAACACCGTTTCAAACCTTTTCATTCAGCTGGACTGTAGATGGGTGTGTGTGCTCTGTGATCGATTGGCAGCCTGTCCAGGGTGTGCCCAATGCATGCTGGGATAGGCTCCAGCACCCCCGCAACCCTGTGTGGGAGCAGGCAGGTTAGATAACGGATGGATGGACGGACAGATGGACGGATGGACCCCAGGTGTTGGACGTGCATGTGTGTGTGTGTGTGTGTGTGTGTGTGTGTGTTTACCCTGTCATGCACCTCTTCGTTATGAAGGGAGGGCGTTTATGTTCTTGCTCTTTGAACTCAATCAGTCAGAGTGAGTGTCAATCTCCCCCAGCGTTTATTTGGACACCTGACAGTGCATACACACACACACCCAGCCCCACTGAAACACTCACAGCGCGCACACACACCCACACACACACACTGCACATACTATACACACACACACACTGCGTACACACACAGCGTTCACACGCAGCGCCCACGCCCACACACATACAATGTTAAAATGGGCTCTTTCCTACAGCAGACAGTGGTAGCATTGGTGTCGGGTTAATCAGACAGGAAGCTCCTCTCTGTGTGCGGCACCCCCCAGCCTCAGGTTACAGCCCATTACCACACCTGCCCCCCCCCCCGACCCACTATCACCTGCCCGACCCACTATCACCTGCCCCCCCATACCCCCCCACTACCACCTGCCCCCCCCCGACCCACTGCCACCTGCCCCCCCCATACCCCCCCACTATCACCTGTACCTCCCCCGACCCACTGCCACCTGCCCCCCCACTATCACCTGCCCCCCCCATACCCCCCCACTATCTCCTGCCCCCACTACCACCTTCCCCCCCTCCCCAAACCCCTCTCTTCCCCCAACCCTACTCCCTGTCCCACCCCCTTGGGAGAGAGTGTATCCTCTCCTGATGTAATCCTCCACCACAAAACCCATCTCATACACACACACACTGATAAACACACACACACACACGCACACACACTGATAAACACACACACACACACACGCACACACACTGATAAACACACACACACACACACACAGATAAACACACACACACGCACACACACTGATAAACACACACACACGTGCACACACACTGATAAACACACACACACACACGGACACACTGATAAACACACACACACACACACGCACACACACTGATACACACACACACACACACAGATAAACACACACACACGCACACACATTGATAAACACACACGCACACACACTGATAAACACACACACACGCACACACATTGATAAACACACACACGCACACACACTGATAAACACACACACACACACACACGCACGCACTGATAAACACACACACACACACACACTGATAAACACACACACACACACACACGCACGCACTGATAAACACACACACACACACACACACACACACTGATAAACACACACACACACACTGATACACACACACACACACACACATACACACACACACACACACACGCCCTCACCACACTGTAAGACCCTCTTACACACTCCGCCCTACCCCACAGAGGATGGGGGGTCCAGCCCCTCTGCAGAGTCAGACTCAGGGGTAATTAATTAATGTCTTCACACACTGTGGTGTCTTGACTCTGGAGAGGGAGAATAGGGAGATGGCCTTTGACCACATCCATTGATCCCAGCTATTGAACAGCACCACAATGATATTAAAATATGCACTTTACAAAAGTCATAATAATTGTAACACAGCCGGACGTAATGGTGTGTGCTCCCCCTCCTCCCTCGAGAGGAAACGTCAGAGCGACCCACCCCTCTGAGAGCAGATCATGAAACATGACGGTGTGAAAGAGAGGTCAAACAGGGCAGACATTACTCTGTGTTTCTCCGCAGTTTTCACACGGCATTTGTGTTGATTCACCCACTGGTCCTGTGCATTTCTGCTGATGCATGTGCTTGTGTGGAGCGTTTGTGAGTAAAAAAAAAAACACCCTATCAGCAGAAGACAATGCCACCTCTGTGTGTGATTTAGCTTCAGCTTCAGAAAGCGTGGAGTCTGTGGAGCAGTGGATCTGCAGTGTGCTGTGGGGCTGGATTCAGGACAGTCGTCACCAGAACAGAATCATCTGAGGAGATGTCTTATGGACTGGCCCTGAGCTGGCCCTGAATCAGTGTATACATCATTAGCGTGTGAATATCACAGTGCTCATGTATCAGCATCCATTTTCATTTTGTTAACCTGTGAGTGTGTGTGTGTGTGTGTGTGTGTGTGTGTGTGTGTGTGTGTGTGTGTGTGTGTGTGTGTGTGAGTGTGTGTGTGAGAGCGTCTGTGTGTGTGTGTGTGTGTGAGCGTGTGTGTGTGTGTGAACGTGTGTGAATGTGTGTGAGAGCGTGTGTGAGTGTGTGAGTGTGAGCGTGTGTGAGTGTGTGTGTGAGTGTGTGTGTGTGTGTGTGTGAGTGTGTGTGTGAGTGTGTGTGTGTGTGTGTGTGTGTATGTGTGTGAGTGTGTGTGTTTGAGAGTTAACCTGGCTGTGTGTGAGTGTGTGTGTGTGTGTGTGTGTGTGTGTGTGTGTGCGCGTGCGTGTGTGTATGTGTGTGTGTGTTTGAGAGTTAACCTGGCCGTGTGTGTGTGTGTGTGTGTGTGTGTGTGTCAGCACACCCCCCTTTCCGATATCCCTCTTGTCTAACCCAAAAAATAAGGAATAAAAATAAAAATGACAACGATTGTATATTTTGTTTAGAACAGCACTTCATGTGCATTTTACGAGTTATGGATGTGTTGCTTTAACTTGTGGAAGAACCTATGCACTTGTAAGTCACTTTGGATTAAAAGCATCTGCCAAATGACTAAAATGTAAAATGTGAAATGTGAAATGTAAAATGTGAAATGTGAAATGTGAAATGTGATGTGAATGTGTTGCAGGTGCTCAGCCTGCAGGGGGCAGTGAGCCGGGAGCGGGTGCAGCCGATGCACAGCAGCAGTGTGAACGGGGTGGAGGACATGTCCTCTCTGTCCGAGCTCCATGAAGCCGCCATCATGCTCAACCTGCACCAGCGCTACCAGAGGGACTGCATCTACGTAAGGCCCGCCACCGCCAACCGCTAACCGCTAACAGCTAACGGCCAATCGCCAACAGCTAACATACAACCACCAACCGCTAACAGCTAACGGCCAATCGCCAACAGCTAACATCCAACCACCAACCGCTAACAGCTAACGGCCAATCGCCAACAGCTAACATCCAACCACCAACCGCTAACGGCCAATCGCCAACAGCTAACATTCAACCACCAACCGCTAACAGCTAACGGCCAACCGCTAACAGCTAACGGCCAACCGCCAACAGCTAACAGCTAACATCCAACCACTAGCACCCAACCGCTAACAGGCAACCGGTAACCACACATCTCATAGTGGTCAGGTCTGGGGGGTTGAGACAGGATCTTCATTTCAAATTAAAAGATTTTGCTGACTTTAGTTTTTCTGCTAATATCTTGCGAATGGAAACACTGTCAGACTGGATCAGCACGAGTCAGTCCTCGGTGCGTGAGGGTTGTTTCTGGAGCGTGAGACCTGGCAGCTGACATCCCTGACAGCGAGCAGAAGTTTCCTGTTTTCACAACACCTGTGTGTATGTGTGTATGTGTGTGTGTGTGTGTGAGCGTGTGTGTGTGTGTGTGTGTGTGTGAGCGTGTGTGGGTGTATGTGTGTGAGCGTGTGTGTGTGTGTGTGTGTGTGTGAGCGTGTGTGTGAGCGTGTGTGAGCGTGTGTGTGAGTGCGTGTGAGAGGGGTCCCACCCTCCTCTCAGGGTCAGTGCCCTGCAGGTGTTTCCTGTGTCAAAATTCACCCCTGTGAGGAGGTGGAGCCTGGAGGAAATACTGTCAAACTTCCTGTCCAGTGCCCATCCCTCCTGCGACACTCCGAGCTGAACACAGAACTGTAGATCAGGGCTCTGCTGAACACAGAACTGTAGATCAGAGCTCTACTGAACACAGAACTGTAGATCAGGGCTCTGCTGAACACACCCTGTTCAGATCTGAGTGTTCAGACTGCAGTCACATCGATCAGATGCAGTGATCAGAATCCACACGCTGGTTAATTACGCAGGCTACCATAGATACCAGAGTATATTGAGCTGTATAATCTGGTTCTTTGCAGATATGGGTCTGTTGCATACAGATTGATCCTGCAGAGGCAGATTGGTCCTTCGGGGGCAGATTAGTCCTTCAGGGGCAGATTGGTCCTTCAGGGGCAGATTGGTCCTTCAGGGGGCAGATTGGTCCTTCAGGGGGCAGATTGGTCCTTCAGGGGCAGATTGGTCCTTCAGGGGACAGATTGGTCCTTCAGGGGGCAGATTGGTCCTTCAGGGGCAGATTGGTCCTTCAGGGGGCAGATTGGTCCTTCAGGGGGCAGATTGGTCCTGCAGGGGCAGATTGGTCCTGCAGGGGCAGATTGGTCCTGCAGGGGCAGATTGGTCCTTCAGGGGCAGATTGGTCCTTCAGGGGGCTTCATGCACACTCTCTGAGCTGCCCCTTCACAGGCCTGTCAGTTCCCCGGATTGAGTGACAGCTGGTAATTACATTTTAAACACCGTTATTTTCCCAGGCCACGCGCCATGCTGGCAGGCACTAATAGAGCGGGGCCACCTACAGGAGTGACAGGAGAACTGCAGGACCCGAGACACACTCTCCTGTTCCTCTGCCTCCCCCTTGTGGTGGAAAGATGGCAGTACACACACACACACACACTGATTTTCATAAATTTCCCACTTCATGTGTTCCTCTCTCCATATCCACACTCAAAAAAAAATTACTTTATAACAATATGGACAGTGGTTATTATTGCATGTATTTCTACAAAATTTTACTGAGCCAGTGATTCAGTGAGAACAGCCTGTTTTACTGAGCCGGTGATTCAGTGAGAACAGCCTGTTTTACTGAGCCAGTGATTCAGAGAGAACAGCCTGTTTTACTGAGTCAGTGAATCAGTGGGAACAGCGAGTGAGCGAGTGTTTCTGTGGCAGTGACTAATGTCTATTTGTGTTCTCTGGCCGCGGAGTGATGACGAAAACCACTTAACACTACTTTAACTGTGCACTTTATTGTTTTAGTTTAGTTTATTGCTTTTGTAATAATAGAAGCAGTCACAGTTCACATTCCTGGACCGTGCCGATTCTCACCCTCCCGCTGACCCCCCCCCTCCAGACGAACATCGGCTCCATCCTGGCGGCGCTGAACCCCTATAAGCGCATCGCGGGTCTGTACGACGCGGCCGCCGTGGAGCTGTACAGCCGGCACCGCCTGGGGGAGCTGCCCCCCCACATCTTCGCCATCGCCAACGAGTGCTACCGCTGCCTGTGGAAACGGCACGACAGCCAGTGCGTGCTCATCAGGTAACGCCCCGCCATACCGCCGTCACACCATAACGCCATACTGCCATAACGCCATACGGCCATAACGCCTTAACGCACCGCCATACCGCCGTCATACCATAACGCCATACTGCCATAACGCCATGCTGCCATAACGCACCGCCATACCGCCATAACACCATAACGCACCGCCATACCGCCATAACACCATAACGCCCCGCCATACCGCCATAACGCCCCGCCATACCGCCTTAACACCCCGCCATATGGCCATAACGCACCGCCCTACCGCCATACCACCACAACGCCGCGCCATACCGCCATAACGCACCGCCCTACCGCCACAACGCCCCGCCATACCGCCATAACGCCCCGCCATACCGCCATAACGCCCCGCCATACCGCCTTAACACCCCGCCATATGGCCATTACGCCCCGCCATACCGCCATAACGCCATAACGCCCCGCCATACCGCCATAACGCCCCGCCATAACGCCCCGTCATACCGCCATACCGCCCCGCCATACCGCCATACCGCCCCGCCATACCGCCATACCGCCCCGCCATAACGCCCCGTCATACCACCATAACGCACCGCCATGCCGCCTTCAGGCACGTCATTGCCACCCGGAAGGTCGGTGGTTCAAGCCCCGGTGTGGCCATGATACGATCCACACACCTGTTGGGCCCTTAATCCTGCATTGCTCCAGATGT
>NC_083776.1:7796242-7798742 GCF_963514075.1 Conger conger | reverse complement strand
AACTATCACATCTTCTACGCTCTGCTGGCTGGAGCAGACCATGATCACAGAGGTGGGTTCTGCTGACAGCACCCCCTGTTGGAGTGGAGGACACAATCCAAACCCAGGCACCTGAATCAGGAAGCAGGATTACTGGGTTCTCTGGATAACTGCACTCAGTAAAACCTTTTTACTTCAGTCCATGTTCCAGATTTGGGGAGGGTTCTGGGTTTTACTCAATGCAGTTATCCAGCTACAGGGCCCATGATACAGGAATAGAGAACATTATGTTTCTCATTTAAAAAATGGTTAAATTGTGTTCAGATGTATTCCTGCCTTCTGTTTCCTGTTTGCAGAGCTGTACTTCCTGTCTGAGCCCGAGTCGTACCACTACCTCACCCAGTCAGGCTGCGTGCGCGACAAGAGCCTCGACGACAAGCAGCTGTTCGACAGCGTCATGGTGAGGAGCCTAGCAACTGTCAATCACAGCCTGACTACAGTCACCACGGTTACACCCAGAGAGGTCTCGGGTTTTTTGGCAGCAGATATGTTTGCGGTGAACCACAGATCCCAGCCTTTCACCTACACATCCATAAAGACACACATGGGACTAAAAAGCTGAACGAGCTTGTGAGTGTTATACAATCCAGCCACCAGAGGGCACTATAGACAAAGATTCTGCACTTTCCACGCTGGGAGGTATGAGGGAGGGCACAGGTAGGCCAGGTTTGCATGTTTTTCCTGGATGGAGGTTGGCTCAGCGGGTTACTTCTGAAGGCAGTGCTCATTGAAAGTAAGTGTAAAAAAAGAATGATTTTTTTATCTTGCATGAAGTGTTGTGTTATGCTAATGTAGCGAGCTCCTGGGTGTCCTCAGATTATTGGGGCAGTAAGGCCTGGAGGGGGCAGTAAGGGCTGGAGGGGGCAGTAAGGCCTGGAGGGGGCAGTAAGGGCTCGGGGGGGGGCAGGAGGCAGTGTGGGGGCCGTTCTCCTCTCACCGCCCCCCCTCCTGCCCCACAGGAGGCTCTGACGGTGATGGAGTTCAGGGAGGAGGAGATCCGCGACGTGTTCAAGCTGCTGTCTGCGGTGCTGCAGATGGGCAACATCGAGTTCATGACCGCCGGCGGCGCCCAGATCACCACCAAGGGAGGTGAGAACTCTTTCAGTGCGCTGGCCAATCACGCTGGCCCTTACACTAACACAGCAGCACGTTTGAGTGTACTGGCCAATCGGGCTGGCCTTTTCAGTAACACAGCAACACATTTCAGTGTACTGGCCAATCAGGCTGGCCCTTACAGTAACATTGCATAATGTGTGTGTGTGTTGCAGTGGTCAGTGTAGTCAGTGAGCTGTTGGGGTTGGACTGGTTCCAGCTGTCAGAGGTTCTGACCCAGCGCTCCCTCATCTTACGCGGAGAGGAGATCTGCTCCCCCCTCACCGTAGAGCAGGTACCCCAACACACCTGCACCCCAACACACCCCAACACGCCCCAACACAACCCAACACACCCCAACACACCTGCGCCCCAACACAACCCAACACACCCCAACACACCTGCACCCCAACACACCCCAACACGCCCCAACACAACCCAACACACCTGCGCCCCAACACACCCCAACACAACCCCCGTGTCCCACTTCCTGCTCTCTGTTCCCTCTCTGTCCCGCGAGAGTGAATCACGGATGACCGTGTGCAGAACGCGAAACTGGAGCAAACCGCACACCGCTCATCCAGACGACTCTTCTGCCGACCCACGCCGTCCTGTAACCCCCCCCAGCCCCCCCCCCCCGTGCTGCACCGCGCCCTCCACCCCCCCCCGTGCCCCCCCCCCCCCTAAACGTGCCACTGCGATCCCTGCTGCCCCGCCATGCCCTGCGGGCGACACGCCCGTGTCACGAACGCGTCACGAACACAAGAGCCCTTTTCACGGCACGCAAACACAATGCCCCTCGGCCGGGCCCTCTTAATGAGCGCATTATTCCCCCCGCCGCTCCGGGCCTGCCCCACTCCCCGGCCCCCGCACACAAACGGCCATTCTTCAGCCTCCCAGACCCGGTTCCTGGAGCCGTCACGCGATTCAGAGCGAGACGCAGAGTGATGAATTATGGGCCGCCTCATTGTGCTTCTCAGAAACGGCAGATTCCTCCCAGGAACCGCGTGGCCTAGGCGGGGCTTCTGTCTGCTCTGAGAAAGCTGGTCCCTGGACCATGCTTTTATCCTATAAATATATATCCTTTAGCTTATGTTTTTATCATATATATCCTTTAGCTCCTTTTATAATTATTGTTGTTTGTTTTGTGTGTCACAATTATGGGACAGAGGTAGATGCTCCATACTTCCTCTCCCTCTGTCTCTCTCTTGCTCTCTCCCCCTCTCTCTCTCCCTCTCTCCCTCTCGCACACGGTTCTCATCATGACTCCCTGTTGTGTCGGAGTGTTTCGGATGGGGGTTTTATCGTAGATCATTTGTATTTCTTTACTTCTTCAGGATGAAAACAGTCGGCCATTTCTGTTTCCAAA
>NC_083776.1:7788742-7791242 GCF_963514075.1 Conger conger | reverse complement strand
GTCGCCCCGCCGCCACGCCGCCCCCCCCCTCCCCGCCCCCCGCCCTGCCAGCGCATTCCAGGAGCTCACGGGCCGCTATCCAGGGGGTCAGAGGTCAAGGCTGTCCACTCAGCTGCAGCCAGCTCGCCGGTTGACCTCTGACCTTGTGGCGTAGGAGCTGTGCGATAAGACGGCCGGTGTCGGAACAAAGCACAATGTGTGAGCTGGGCTGTGTGTGTGTGTGTGTGTGTGTGTGTGTGTGTGTGTGTGTGTGTGTGAGAGCCGGGCTGTGTGTGAGTGTGAGTGTGACTGTGAGTGTGTGAGCTGTGTGTGTGTGTGTGTGAGCCAGGCGCTGCTATTCCCCCAATCTTACTTTCATTAACTGCCTGCACAATAGATCCCCTCAAGGGCACAGTGAACTACATGCTCTGTTCGTCCAATCCCCAGATTGGTTTTTTTTTCCGCGCCACACCCATCAGCCCCATGGAAACAACCCACTGCCCCCCCCAGCACCCACCACCCCCCCCCCCCCCCCCCCGGCCCAGAGACGAGATGTTCCCGATGGCTGTCATTTTCCAACATGGCGCTAATCCTGAGGAATGGGATTCCACACACACCTCCATCCACCGTGCCCCCCCTCAGAGCCCCCTGACGTGCTGAGAATAGCCGTGCTGAGTTTTTATTTGGGGGGGCGTCTCTAAGCCTGATCCTGAGACACACACTCTCCGAGCTGCCGTCAGGTGACACCACCGATAAGGTCAGAGTTCAGAACACAAACCGGGTTTGTGGGTGTGGTGGGGAGAATTGGCCAATCCCGTGCAGGGTAAGGGTGTTGACGACGGTCTCACTCCGCCGCTGTCCAACCGGTGACAGTGATCTTCATTCAGAGGCCCATCCCCCCCACCCCCCGAGGACAAAATGGCCGCCGAGTGCAGCTCATCTCACCCCCAATAAGCACAGAGGAAGAACGTCACACAGCTTCTAAACAACTCTGCTCAAACCAGCTCATTCCACACTCGAATATCCTCCAGGCCAAAGCCGTTCCTCTTTGTGTTCATCACCATAATTAACATGTTTTTGTTTTATTGCCACTGAAAGCGACTGAACAGGTGAGGGGGTGCTAGAAATGGAGTAATGGGCAGAATCATCTGGCCTGACTTCTCCGTGTCACCCCAGTGCTGTAGATGATCTGAGACCGTAGATCTGAATGGAGTTGTGGTGGAGAGACGCTGGGTTCATCAGCTGGGCCAGCGTTTAAAGTGGTTTACATTAGAGAGTCTCTCTTAGACCCTGTAATCTTTCACCTGTCTTCTGTGAAAGCAACACAAATCACGACACATGGCCGCTACGAGCCAATCCTTACGCAGGATTTTTTCCGCTCCTTAGACTCCGAACCGGTTGGACCCGGACGTGGTGCTGAACCAGCTGCGCTACTCCGGGATGCTGGAGACGGTGAAGATCCGACGCGCGGGCTTCCCGGTTCGGAGAACGTTCCAGGACTTCTTCAGCAGGTAAGGGAATGCTGGCTGTCTTACTCTCAGTCACACATGATGTACGATGATGCCAAATGCAGCCTTGTTTTTCTGCGCTTTTCTGTTCATTTTTTCCTCATAACAATTATGAGCTTATGAGTTTTCATTTACAGCTTTGCTAATATCCCCGGGGAGGTCATTGTATAAGCCCCCTTGGGTTTCTTACCTGTGTTCTGTGCGTGTGATTGGACGTGTTCGGTGCGTGTGATTGGACGTGTTCTGTGTCTGTCTCTCAGGTATAAGATGTTCCTGAGGGTCAGAAACGCCGCGGGCGATGAGAGGGGGAAATGCTCAGAGCTGCTCTCGCAGTATGACTCCACCAAGACAGAGTGGCAACTGGGAAAATCAAAGGTACGAGTGCTTTCACTAAGATACTCCACCACCAATCTGACCCAGGGCCAGACAGGAGTAACACAGGTAGAGTTACACTGAGAAGAGTAACACAGGTAGAGTTCCACAGGTAGAGTTCCACAGAGAGGAGTTCCACAGAGAGGAGTTCCACAGACAGGAGTTACACAGGTAGAGTTACACAGACAGGAGTTACACAGGTAGAGTTACACAGACAGGAGTTACACAGACAGGAGTTACGCAGGTAGAGTTCCACAGACAGGAGTTACACAGGTAGAGTTACACAGGTAGAGTTCCACAGGGAGAGTTTCACAGACAGGAGTTACACAGGTAGAGTTCCACAGGGAGAGTTTCACAGACAGGAGTTACACAGGTAGAGTTCCACAGGGAGAGTTCCACAGGTTGAGTTCCACAGGTTGAGTTACACAGGTTGAGTTACACAGGTAGAGTTCCACAGGGAGAGTTACACAGACAGGAGTTACACAGGTAGAGTTACACAAGTAGAGTTCCACAGGTAGAGTTCCACAGGGAGAGTGGTTGTGCAACAGGGGTTATGTCCACCTCAGTATGAGACAAGCCTGTAAAGCATCAGGGCATGCTACTTATGGAACCTGCTGTATCACGGGGAGGGGACTGGGCTG
>NC_083776.1:7713742-7781242 GCF_963514075.1 Conger conger | reverse complement strand
GAATGATGAGTGGATCTGGACCCAGTGTGGGCCAGCTTGGGGATGTGTACCCTGGCCCAGATCTTCAGTCCTTCAGGCCACATCTTACAGATAACCTGAGAACACGTGTTCCTCTGGGCTTAGGAGTTCAGGTCAGACCCAAACCCCCACCCCCCCTCCTGCCAGAGAGCCGTCACCACCCACCCCAACCCCCACCCCCCCACCCCCCGGCTCAGGCATTCCACAGGATGCCCTGCGAGGTGTAAACACCCCCCCCCCCCCCCCCCCCCCCCACCTACCCTGTTTTATGGACAAGGCCACGTGTCGGAATGAGTGTGGGCCACAGAGCTCCCTCTGCCCCGCATCATGTTCAGGAGCATGGATTACCCGGGGGGCGGGGGGGGGAGTCCTGGGAGGATTTGTTTTTGGGGGGGTCATGAGGCTGATAACAAAAAGGCCACGGCAGCCTGTCCTGTCACCTGCTGGAGAAACAGCCCCTTAAACACGACAGATTACAGACGGGAGGTGGTCAAAGGGCTCTGTGCACTCTTTTGGATAGTGAGCAGATGGTTTTGGGTGATTCTTGGATGGTTTTGGATAGTGAGCGGATGGTTTTGGATAGTGAACAGATGGGTTTTTAGGTGTTGAGTGGATGGTTTTGGATAGTGAGCAGATGGGTTTTGGATGTTGAGCAGATGGTTTTGGATAGTGACAGATGGGTTTTGGATGTTGAGCGGATGGTCTTTGGATGGTTTTTGATAGTGAGCAGATGGTTTTGGGTGATTCTTGGATGGTTTTGGGTGGTTTTTGGATGGTTTTGGATGTTGAGCGGATGGTCTTTGGATGGTTTCGGATGTTGAGTGGATGGTTTTGGATAGTGAGCAGATGGGGTCAGTGGATGGGTTTGGACGGCCAGGAGAGCAGTACTGACCCCAGGTCTCCGTGCGCGCCCGCAGGAAGCACTACAAGCGGGTCCTGGCGAGCACCGTGACCATCCAGAAGAACTACCGCGCCTACTTCTGGAGGAAGGCCTTCCTGCGGCTGCGCTTCGCTGTCCTGGTGCTACAGAAGCACCGGCGTGGACAGCTGGCCCGCAGCCTGTACCGCCACCTACGCCAGGAGCGCCGCAGGAGGGAGGAGGAGGAGGAGGAGCGGAGGAGAGCGGAGGAGGAGGAGGAGGAGCGGCTGCGGCTGCAGGAGCGGGAGGAGCTGAGGAAGAGGGAGGAGGAAGAGGCGGAGCTCCTCAGGGTCCGACAGGAAGAGGCGGAGCTCCTCAGGGTCCGACGGGAAGAGGCGGAGCTGAAGCGGAGGCTGGAGGCGGAGGAGCTGAAGGCCAGGCAGGAAGTGGAGGCGCAGAGACCGGAAGAGGGGAGAGAGAGCGGGTGAGTGACGCAAGACTGGAGCGCGTGCGGCTCACTTTGTTTTTGAAGTGTTCGGGCCCTCACCTCCTTTTCCTCTTCACACAGGAACACCGTAGGGACAGATCTACCCGCTCCTCAGGTAATTCTCCTTTCTTTTTTATTTAAAGGTTAAAATTATATGTTTATTATTATGAGAAATGAAATGGATTTGTTGCCCCCACTCTCCCACCCTGTATGAAGCCTCTCTCCTCTTTTCTATCTCTCTGCCCACCTCTCCTTTCCCCATATTCCCCCTCTCTGTATTCTCTCTCACCCTCGATGTCCTCTTTCCTCTCCCCCTCTCTGTTTTTCTCTCCTGTCACCTCTCCCCTTCTATCTACACACCCATGATCTGCCTGCTTCTCTGTGCCCACCCTCCTCTCCCTGGATCCCCTCTTCCCACTCTATACACCTCTCCTCATCCACTTCTCTCTCTCTCTCTCTCTCTGTCTTTCCCCCTCTCTCTCTCTTTCTCTCTTAGGGAAAATGCACTTATAGAAATGGACAGATGTCAGTGTGCTAGTCCATGGACCAGTGCCCGTCCCTAGGAACATGTCCATCAGTCATAACGAAATGCACAATGTTGTTGACCTTACGATGTGTGGCAGCCTTTCAGCCTCTGTTTGGGACCCATTTATGTCCCTCACACCTCTAACCCCCCCACCAGGCGGCGGTGTGTGTGGCCTGCGGTCCGGGCCCCTGCGGTCCGGGCCCCTGCGGTCTGGGCCCCTGCGGCTCCGTGGAGGAGGCGCGGCAGATGGAGGAGATCCTGCGCCTGGAGCGGGAGATCGAGCGGCTGCAGCAGCAGCGGGAGGAGGGGGTGTCGCTCCTGTGCGGCTCCTCGCGCTCCGAGCTCCAGCAGCGGCGCTCCGAGGAGATCCTGCGCCTGGAGCGCGAGGCGTCGCGCATGGCCGAGGCCTTCGTGGAGCTGCTGGACTTCGGCGGGCTGGAGCAGGACAACCCACAGGACCCGTCCGACACCTCCGCTCCGCTGGCCGAGGAGGAGGAGGAGGAGGAGGATGAGGGCTTCCACGCCGAGGAGGAGGCCGCCCTGCCCCTGCCCGACTTCCCCCCCCCCGCGCCCCCCCTCCTCCAGGACATCTTCGCCGACCTGCCTCCTCCTCCCCCGCCCGTCTCCGCGGATGGGGTGTGCACCTCTTCGCCCAAACGCCCCCCGGTGGCCTCTTCCCCTGCCCCGCCCCCGCTGCTGCCCCCGCTCCTCCCCCCGCCCCCCCCGGCGCTCGGGGGTGCAGTCGGTGTTCCGGGCGTTCCCGACGTTCCGGACCGGAACGCTGACAGCTTGGCGGACTCGGAGGAGCCGATTTACAGCATGCCGCTGGACGTGGAGTCGGACTACGACCAGGACGAGCTGGAGGAGGCGCTGGGCAGCTCCGGAGATGGCCACGTGACCGATGGGAACGCCCTGCGCAAGTCCACCTGCACCTACAACAGCCTGGACTCCTACCGCGGCAGCTCCGACTCCGTAAGTCTCCTCCTCCCCCCTCCCGTGTGCAGCGGGAGTCTGGCCCCTCCCCCTCTGTGTGCAGCGAGAGTCTGGCCCCTCCCCCTCTGTGTGCAGCGGGAGTCTGGCCCCTCCCCCTCTGTGTGCAGCGAGAGTCTGGCCCCTCCCCCTCTGTGTGCAGCGGGAGTCTGGCCCCTCCCCCTCTGTGTGCAGCGAGAGTCTGGCCCCTCCCCCTCTGTGTGCAGCGAGAGTCTGGCCCCTCCCCCTCTGTGTGCAGCGAGAGTCTGGCCCCTCCCCCTCTGTGTGCAGCGGGAGTCTGGCCCCTCCCCCTCTGTGTGCAGCGGGAGTCTGGCCCCTCCCCCTCCCGTGTGCAGCCGGAGTCCGGCCCCTCCCCCTCTGTGTGCAGCGCTGTGCAAACAGAGCTGAGCTGGAGTAACCCCAGCCCTCAGCCCACAGCGTGTCCTGTGGCACTCGCCTTGGCGGCAGTGCTGATTGCATTGTAGCCGTGCCTATCTCTGTCTGGAGTGGCGGTTTGCTTGCCATGTTAAACACACCTTTTGTGAGTTGCGTTGGCGGAAAGTGTCCGCTAGCACTTTGCACGTTGTGCGCTCACGCGGTTGGAATTTTAACTGGAGGTCGACTCAGATAACGAGCCCCGGTCCCGCGGCATAACGCACGTGTTCCGCCCGCGATCCGCACCGCCCCGGGAGCGAGGCTTCGGTCCCCGCGTTCCCGGCAGTGCCGGCCGACAGCTTCTACTTCACGCTGGCAAACTCCCGGAGTGTGTGAATCATTCTCTGGCTGTGGGTTTAGCGGCACTGATTAACTCGGCCCGTTTCTGTTGTTCCCGTGTCAGAAGGCACTTTCTCAGGTTGTGGATTTCTTTCCCACAGGATGTGCCTTCAGGGAAACCCCACATGCATTCATCAGGTCGTTTTGGCTCGGTCTGGTTTGGCAAAAGTATTAATTAGCTTTTCGTGTTAAAACACATACTCTACATTATATATTTGAAACCTTTTGTGCAAGAAAATAACCTTTATTCAGTAAAAATGTGGATTTGAATTGCCAGAGCAAGTTCAGTTTGACAAGTCAATCACACACCAAGGTTAAGATATAGTTCAGTCCGTAAGTATTTGGACAACAACACAATTTTGTTGGGATGAAATTCCTGCACAGTGCATGTGGATGTGAATATCCTCAAACTAAAGTGTGGATGGTCAGTTTTTATTTGGTTATTTACATCCGTATTGTGTGCACTTGATTATGTTGCTGTCCAAATACTTATAGACTCCATTGTATACATTGTAGATGCAGCCATCACGATATTTACTGTCTGTTTATTTTCACACGCACTGTAGAACCGGTGAGGATTTTAGCGGTTGATGTTGGTTCTTGTTTGTGCCATACATCCCTGAATCCGTTCCCAGATTCCGTCAATCGTGTGAGAATCTGGGAGAAACTGGATTCAGTCAGTGTGAGAGGAAGTCTGGCTCGTGTGAGTGAGCGTGGGGCTCTGGGAGTTTTCCTCTAAACCTCCGACTTCCTGCTCCACTCCGACGAGACACAAACGGCCGACTTGTTTAGTCTTGAACATCCTGGACACGTTTCCCGCTGGAACACTGAGCACTGAATATCCATGGGAATATCCACACAGGAGAATATCCACACCTGGGAATATCCACACACAGAGAATATCCACACACAGAGAATATCCACACACGGGAATATCCACACAGAGAGAATATCCACACACGGGAATATCCACACAGAGAGAATATCCACACACGGGAATATCCACATACAGAGAATATCCACACACAGAGAATATCTACACACAGAGAATATCCACACACAGAGAATATCCACACACAGGAATATCCACACACAGAGAATATCCACACACAGAGAATATCCACACACGGGAATATCCACACACAGAGAATATCCACACACAGAGAATATCCACACACAGAGAATATCCACACACAGGAATATCCACACACAGAATATCCACACACAGAGAATATCCACACACGGGAATATCCACACACAGAGAATATCCACACACGGGAATATCCACACACAGCGAATATCCACACATGGGAATATCCACACACGGGAATATCCACACACGGGAATATCCACACACAGGAATATCCACACACAGAGAATATCCACACACAGGAATATCTATCCATCTATCTAATCTAGGATTTACTTAATTTACTGAACTGAGATTTTGTAATGGCCCTGCTGTGTCCTGGGCTGTGCAGATTGTGGATGTGCCAATATTGTCTAAAACTCTTCAGTCAGTTTTTACACTCCCTTCAGAGATACACGCAGAGTGATTTTGCCGAGCTCATTTTTTTCTGTTCATGGTTGTTTTTGCAGAAGCTTAGACCATAAAGGCCCTGGTTTGTAATCAGAATGTTGAAAAATATCAGTGGAATTCTAAACAAAAACATGAGATCTACAGTTTTTAAGTTTAAGAAAAGGAGTGCGCATTTAATCACAGGGCATATGGTGGGGAAAACATTATTTGTGCAAAATGAATGGAAAACAAAGGTGGTTTGGCTGAGCAGCTCTGTTTTCATCAGTTCATTGACAGTGACGATGAGAACGACGGCTACGTGGACACGGATGAGGAGGTGTCCAACGGCCGGGTGACCCTCCTCAACGGCACCGGCCCTCCGTACTTCCACAGCTACCTCTACATGAAGGGTGAGAACCCGCCAACGCTGCCATGCACTCCCACAGGGCTCGCTAGCAGACAGGTGACAAGTGAGGTGTGCTCCTCTCTCAGGTGAGGTGTGCTCCTCTCTCAGGTGAGGTGTGCTCCTCTCTCAGGTGAGGTGACAGGTGAGGTGTGCTCCTCTCTCAGGTGAGGTGACAGGTGAGGTGTGCTCCTCTCTCAGGTGAGGTGACAGGTGAGGTATGCTCCTCTCTCAGGTGAGGTGACAGGTGAGGTATGCTCCTCTCTCAGGTGAGGTGACAGGTGAGGTGTGTTCCTCTCTCAGGTGAGGTGACAGGTGAGGTGTGCTCCTCTCTCAGGTGAGGTGACAGGTGAGGTCTGCTCCTCTCTCAGGTGAGGTGACAGGTGAGGTGTGCTCCTCTCTCAGGTGAGGTGACAAGTGAGGTGTGTTCCTCTCTCAGGTGAGGTGACAGGTGAGGTGTGTTCCTCTCTCAGGTGAGGTGACAGGTGAGGTGTGCTCCTCTCTCAGGTGAGGTGTGCTCCTCTCTCAGGTGAGGTGACAGGTGAGGTGTGCTCCTCTCTCAGGTGAGGTGTGTTCCTCTCTCAGGTGAGGTGACAGGTGAGGTGTGCTCCTCTCTCAGGTGAGGTGACAGGTGAGGTGTGCTCCTCTCTCAGGTGGGCTGATGAACCCGTGGCGCCGGCGCTGGTGTGTGCTGAAGGACGAGACGTTCATGTGGTTCCGGGCGAAGCAGGACTCGGTGAAGTGCGGCTGGCTGTACAAGAAGGGCGGCGGCATGTCCACGCTCTCCCGCCGCAACTGGAAGATGCGCTGGTTCGTGCTGCGCGAGGCCAAGCTCATGTACTTCGAGAACGACAGCGAGGAGAAGCTGAAGGGAACCATCGACGTCCGCTCCGCCAGGTAAGGGCACGCCCTGCGTGTCTGACCAGTCACTATGTGGAAGACTGTGGACACTTAAGGGATGACTTTTAAGAGGCCAAATGCCAGCTTGTGTCTGTTTGTGTTTGTTTCCGTCAACAGTCATTTTGTCCATTTGTTAGTAGTTTGCTAAAATTTGACAAGACAAATGTGTACAAGGCTGGAACAATGTGGAATGTGCCATGTGTGTAGTTTTGTCCTAGCAGCTTGCTGCTTTGTGTCAGAGAAAGCCCAGTGCTGATGTGTTGTGGATTCTCTCCAGGCTACATGTATTAAAGAGTGCTTCATCACAGTAGACCTTTCCTCGAGTGTCTGCGTGCCATCGCTGCTGATCCCAGCAAAGAGCAGCTGGGACTCTAAGCTGGGTTTAGCTATTTTGAGCTGTGTTTGTGACACTTCTAGCTGGCTTGTGGCTGGTCAAAGGTGGTTAAGCTGGTTGAGTAAGCTGGTGGTCAAACTGGTGGACTAGCTTTATGGGCTGATCAGCTGGTGAACAGCAGGTTGACCAGCTAAAAGTGTTGAAAACGCAGCTTAAACCACCTGGACCGGCTTAAGATCCAGGTCCAATGCTCTGGTCCCTTACCGCGGTCTTAATTCTGGGTCCGCAGGGAGATAGTGGACAACCATGAGAAGGAGAACGCTCTGAACATCGTGACGGAGGAGAGGACGTACCAGGTGTTTGCCGAGTCCCCAGAGGACGCCAGGTGCGTGCCCGCCGCCGCCGTTACTTTCGACCCAGCGTAGCTGCATTTGTAACACAAGAATAGTAACTTTGGCACAAAATGTGTGAAAGCAAAACAAAAAGTGTGTTGGGTGTCAGCGCGTTCAGAGTGAAGACTTCATGTGTTTACGAATGACAGGAGAAATGTGTGTAATCACAGCTCAAGATATTATGTGGAGGCGAGGTCAATGGATGAATAATTTTAAGATTGTTCAGAGGTAACAATGCCCTGTGCAAACATTCCCCCTGGTGGAAGATTATGGTACTGCACACACTGAAGCGGTGCTGTGCTGGAATGTGTATGTTTGTCCTGGTGTTACGCTCCTGTTTATGCTCTTGTCCTTGGGGTTTATGCTCCTGTTTATGCTCCTGTCCTGTGTGTTTACACTCCTGTTTACGCTCCTGTGCTGTGTGTTTACGCTCCTGTTTACGCTCCTGTCCTGTGTGTTTACGCTCCTGTTTATGCTCCTGTCCTGTGTGTTTACGCTCCTGTTTACGCTCCTGTCCTATGTGTTTACGCTCCTGTTTACGCTCCTGTCCTGTGTGTTTACGCTCCTGTTTACGCTCCTGTCCTGTGTGTTTACGGTCCTGTCCTGTGTGTTTACGCTCCTGTTTACGCTCCTGTCCTGGTGTTTACTCTCCTGTGCAGCGGCTGGTTCAGTGTACTGAGTCGGGTCCATAGTGCCACCCCAGAGCAGCTGCTGGAGATGCAGCACGAACAGGCCAACCCCAAAAACGCTGTGGTCAGTGTCCCCCCATCTTCACACCGTGCTACAGTGAGAACAGCCCTGCCTGTGAAACATGCCTCATCTCCTCCTTATTGCCTTCCAGGGAACACTGGACGTTGGGCTGATCGACTCAGTCTGCGCCTCGGATAATCCTGACAGGTAAGACCTGCCCTTTAGTGTCGCCAGAAATGTTGGACTATCCTTATTGTCTCACCGAGCAGAGTAGCAACTGCCCCAGGGGCCTTAGCCCTGTTCTGTCTCTCTTCATCCCGCCTGCAGCTGTCCCCTCCCGGGGCATTTCTCCCGGGGTATCCTAGCAAAAGGGAACATGTTCTATCTAAACCCTGGTTACATAAATTACATAAAAAGGCGTGTCTGTTTGGCCCGTTACCGTGACGACCGCGTCACACGTGTCATGTGGGGGGTGACATGGCTCAGGCAGTAAGAGCAGTCGGAGGGTTGCCGGTTCGATCCCCGCCCGGGCTGTGTCGAAGTGTCCCTGAGCAAGACACCTAACCCCCAAATGCTCCTGACGAGCTGGTCGGGGCCTTGCATGGCAGCCAATCGCCGTCAGTGTGTGAGTGTGTGTATGAATGGGTGAATGGAGAAGCATCAGTTGTACAGCACTTTGGATAAAGGCGCTATATAAACGCCTGCCATTTTACCATGTGACCCGCGCACCCGCAGGCCCAACTCCTTCGTGATCATCACGGCCAATCGGGTGATCCACTGCAACACGGACCTGCCCGAGGAGATGCACCACTGGATCAGCCTCCTGCAGAAGCCCCGGGGCGAGGCCCGGGTGGACGGCCAGGAGTTCCTGGTCAGAGGTGGGCGGAGCCGCGGAGATTCTGGGCGGTGGCGCCGACTTTTAGCTTATCCTCGGGCGACGGGCGATTTCTTTCATCGTTGTGCCCGTCGACGAGACATAAATTGTAAATAATTATGAATAAATTGTATTGTATCGTGCAGCACCAAACCGGCTTCGCTCTTCCTCCGAATCCCTTGCTGTGATAGGCTCTCCTGCCGAATGCCTTGCTGTGATAGGCTCTCATGCCGAATGCCTTGCTGTGATAGGCTCTCATGCCGAATGCCTTGCTGTGATAGGCTCTCATGCTGAATGCCTTGCTGTGATAGGCTCTCATGCCGAATGCCTTGCTGTGATAGGCTCTCATGCTGAATGCCTGGCTGTGATAGGCCCTCATGCCGAATGCCTTGCTGTGATAGGCTCTAATGCCAAATCCCTCGCTCTGATAGGCTGGCTGCACAAGGAGATGACCGGCGGGGGGAAGGGTGCCTCCCTGAAACTGAAGAAGCGCTGGTTTGTCCTGAACAATAACTCCCTGGACTACTACAAGTCCTCCGAGCGCACCGCCTCCAAGCTGGGCACCCTGGTGCTGAACAGCCTCTGCTCCCTGGTCCAGCCCGACGAGAAGGTCTTCAAAGAGACGGGTGGGTTTCCCCCGTAGCCACGGTGACCCAGAGCAGGGTAACCACGGTGACCGAGGGCAGGGCCGGGTGACCCCACCATGTTTCTGAGTGTCTGTGTCTGTATTTCATCTCAGGTTACTGGAACATCATCGTTCACGGGCGGAAGCACTCGTACCGCCTCTACACCAAGATGCTGAACGAGGCCATGAGGTGGGCGTCCGCCATACAGGGCGTCATCGACAACAAGGTTCCCATAGAAACGCCCACCCAGCAGCTGATCCGGGACATTAAGGTAGGCACCCCCCCCCTCCCATCCAGTGGGTGCAGCCCCCGTACTGAACAGTGTCTCTCCCCCTTACTGAACAGTGTCTCGCCCCCGTACTGAACAGTGTCTCTCCCCCGTACTGAACAGTGTCTCGCCCCCGTACTGAACAGTGTCTCTCCCCCGTACTGAACAGTGTCTCGCCCCCTTACTGAACAGTGTCTCTCCCCCGTACTGAACAGTGTCTCTCCCCCGTACTGAACAGTGTCTCGCTCCTGTACTGAACAGTGTCTCTCCCCCGTACTGAACAGTGTCTCGCCCCCTTACTGAACAGTGTCTCTCCCCCTTACTGAACAGTGTCTCGCCCCCATACTGAACAGTGTCTCACCCTCTGTACTGAACAGTGTCTCGCCCCAATACTGAACAGTGTCTCTCCCCCTTACTGAACAGTGTCTCGCCCCAATACTGAACAGTGTCTCTCCCACGTACTGAACAGTGTCTCGCCCCAATACTGAACAGTGTCTCTCCCCCTTACTGAACAGTGTCTCGCCCCAATACTGAACAGTGTCTCTCCCACGTACTGAACAGTGTCTCGCCCCCGTACTGAACAGTGTCTCGCCCCCGTACTGAACAGTGTCTCGCCCCCGTAGGGCGGGTTCCCCCCCCGGAAGCGTGTGGCTCTGCAGACGCTGTTTTTGGGCAGAGACGCTCCCTGTAGTTGAGAGGTACAGCAGGCCCCCCCGCCCTGCTCTGTGTGGCCTGTCAAAGTGAACCTCTCAATCTGGTTTTTTTTGCGTGAAGACTTGCGTCTCTTTCCTTTGTTTCAAGCAGACCTGGGTCATTTACGTAATTATTTTGGATTCAAATACTATTCAAATATGTGCTTGATTGATCTTGCCTGGTGCAGTTGAGCCAACCAGGAGAAACAGAAGGTTCCAATACATCAGACAAGCTCAGTAAAGTGTAGAAAAGTATTAGACCCAGGGCTGGTTTCAAGATTCCCTATCTGTGTGCGTTTTCATTGGCTGCAGCAGTGTGCTGTAGTTTCGGTAATGATTCCTTTTTTAGAGCCCCTGTTGAATATCAATGGTATTGTTATCTAAATACTATGACGTAATGAAGTGTGGCAAATTATTGTTATTATGTATATATGTCTATATTTACCTCGGAGACACAAGTAGTGTGTAATTTGTGTAGCTTTCAGGATTCCATCCTGAATCACCTGGACAACACGCTGCTGCTTTGCGTATGCACAGTGTGTGGTTCCTACACTCACAGATAACGGTGTTCCGGCTGTGTGCTCTGGTTCCGGCACTCAGATAACGGTGTTCCCGCTGTGTGCTCTGGTCTCTCACTGTTTCCGCTCTGCCCTTGCCTGATGAGTCTTTATCCTCCACGCTCTCGTGCGCAGGAACAGGGTGTGAACCAGGGCTCTGTATCATGAAGCAGGATTGCCGAGTTAGCCGGATAACTGAAACCCACAACAGCTCTTTTCACTTCAGTCCGTGTTCCAGATTTGGGAGGATTCCAGGTGTTCCGTGCACTTGGTAATCCTGCTCTGTGATTGGGCCCCTGAGCAGGCGAGGGATTCTGACCCCTGACCCCTGACCCCTGACCCCTGACCCCTGACCTGTGCTCCCTGCAGGAGAACAGCCTGAACCCGGAGGCCGTGGAGCAGACCTACCGCAGGAACCCCATCCTCAGATACACCCAGCACCCCCTGCACTCCCCGCTCCTGCCCCTGCCCTACGGGGAGGTCACCGTCAGCCGTGAGTTACCCCCCTCTCCTACTGCCCCCACCATGAGTTACCCCGGCCTACTGCCCCGGCCTGCAATGCTGCAGCTGCAGGGGAATACTCTCTCACTCTATCTTCCCTTTCTCTTCCTCTTCCGCTCTCTCCCTCTTCCTCTCTCTCTCTCTCTGAGAGTTTCTGTCAGTTTCGCTTCCAGTTGTCTTTGTTGCCGCAACAGAAGCATAAATAAAAGGCGCTGTGAAGTGAAAGTTCGTGTTTTGTGCCACGGTGGCGCGGGGCTGGAGCGTGGGGCTTCGATGCGGGCAGCAGTGTGAGGCTGGCCGGCGCACTGGGCGCTCTGGGGGGGAGGGGGCAGGGAGGGGGGACTCTGCGGGGGCTGTAGGATCCCTGCGTGCAGGAGAGAGAGCCCTGACTGCCCTCGCCTCAGAGGCACGGACCCGGGGCTCTGAGACGGTGCCGCTGAGAGGGCGTGTCGCTCTGGAGATCACGGGATCTGTTCGCTGACACGGACGGTTGGAACAGCTGTGCTACAATTAGCGACTAAATCGGGAGAAAAATGGGGAAAATCTGAAACAAATTTCCAAAAAACAAAGGCTATGTTTTAGTCGTGCTCTCTTTGTCTTTGAGTGGAATTGTTGTAACTCTGAGTGGCCAGTGTCCAGTGCTGTGGAGTACATATGGTCCCGATTGGTTAAATGAGTTGAATTAAGACATTTTACTTTGTGCATAGTAAACCTGTATACACTATAGTAGTAAAATCTCTCTCTCTCTCCCTCCCTCCCCCTCTCTCTCCCTCCCTCCCTCTCTCAGTCCATAAGGAGAAGGGCTATGCCAGTCTTCAGGACGAGGCGGTGCGGATGTTTAACTCCCTGCAGGAGATGGAGACGGTGTCGGACCCGGTGCCCATCATCCAGGGCATTCTGCAGACGTGTCAGGACCTGCGGGCGCTGCGGGACGAGGTCTACTGCCAGCTCATCAAACAGACCAATCACGTGCCCCAGCCCAGCAGCCCGGCCAATGGCGCGCACTGGCACCTCCTGGCCTGCATGAGCTGCACCTTCCTGCCCAGCCGGGGCATCCTGCGCTACCTCCGCTTCCACCTGAAGAGGTATCTCCCATCAAGCACCGCTCTCCTGTCATATCTCCCATCATGCACCGCTCTCCCGTCATATCTCCCATCATGCACCGCTCTCCCGTCATATCTCCCATCATGCACCGCTCTCCCGTCATATCTCCCATCATGCACCGCTCTCCCGTCATATCTCCCATCATGCACCGCTCTCCCGTCATATCTCCCATCATGCACCACTCTCCCATCATATCTCCCATCATGCACCACTCTCCCATCATATCTCCCATCATGCACCGCTCTCCTGTCATATCTCCCATCATGCACCGCTCTCCCGTCATATCTCCCATCATGCACCGCTCTCCCATCATATCTCCCATCATGCACCGCTCTCCCGTCATATCTCCCATCATGCACCGCTCCATCTGACAGCTGTGTTAAGCACCCACACGCGTGTGTCTCGTGTTTTTGAGCTTTTCGTATCATATTTCAAATCATTCTGGAGTGATTCTGGTGGAAGTTACAATTCTGCAAGCTGTGTGTAAAACGATTTCCCACATGTTCTTTTTTAATTATTGGATGATGTTCATAACTGTTTGCACAGAGTGCTGACCGCAGGAGGGGGGGGGGGGGGGGTGATGGAAAAACTCACTGCTCTTAGGGACCGTTTTGTGGCCGTTTAGTAAAACCAGGAAGAAAACACTGATGCATGTGGGCCTGTAACTGTATATGCTTTGAGTTATTTGGTCACCTGACGAAGACAAACGTTACTTTGTGGTTTTAGAGACCAGGACTCATACAGTGCGGGGTTTAATCTAGTTCGTAGGCTGGACGCCCTGCTCTCATCCTTGTGTTTATCTTCTGTCCTGCACCGTTTGGGTTAATTGTCCTTCCTGCGTGTGATTGGCCAGGATCAGGGAGCAGTTTTCGGGGACAGAGATAGAGAAGTTTGCCCTCTTCATCACCGAGTCGCTGAAGAAGACCAAGTCCCGGGAGTACGTCCCCTCTCAGGAGGAGATCGCCGCCCTGCTGGCCCGGCAGGAGATGACCACCACCGTGTACTGCCACGGAGGAGGGTCCTGCAAGATCTCCATCAACTCCCACACCACTGCTGGAGAGGTGTGTGCGCCTGCCCCCTCCGAGCACTGTTCTCAAAGAAAACATTTATATTTCGGTTATCTTTCTAAATGCGTTAAAAAAGGAGTCACATTTTGTATGTTTTGATATCATATAAGGGACATGGTTGTCAGAGTTTGTTGTCCATTCAGAGCTTCTGACATCAACTGTGAATCTGTGTAATTCCGTAATATGATTTTTGTTTGGGAAATGCAGATTTCCTACCCCGTGATATGACAGCTACCCCATGATATAGCAGCTCCCCCGTGATATAACAGCTACCCCATAATATAACAGCTACCCCGTGATATAACGGATGAAACGCTGAGGAAAGCAAAGGTCACACTAGAGGGTGTGTAGCTGTGTTGCCATGGAGCCCCTTTTGTCTGGGTCACATGTCTGGGTCACATGTTTGCACATTTCTGGAAGGATAAGGCTGGTTTGTGTGCAGTGTGCAGACGCTCCCTCTCAAAGGTGCAGCTGCCTCCAGACTCCAAACCACCCGGCGACGTCTGAGCTGCTGTTCTGTTTGTGCAGCTAACCCATTCCCCACATATGTTCCCCACATATATTCCCCATCTGTTTGAAGGCTTGAGCCACACGTAAGGGTGACGTTGTCCTGACGTTCTCCTGACATTATCCTGACGTTGCCCTGACATTGCCCTGACGTTGCCCTGACGTTGCCCTGACATTGCCCTGACGTTGCCCTGACATTGCCCTGACGTTGCCCTGACGTTGCCCTGACGTTACCCTGACGTTGCCCTGACGTTGCCCTGCCGCTGTGCCCAGGTGGTAGAGAAGCTGATCCGGGGCCTGGCGATGGAGGACAGCAGGAACATGTTCGCCCTGTTTGAGCACCGCGGCTCCACCGCCCGGGCCGTGGAGAGCCGCGTCATCGTGGCCGACGTCCTGGCCAAGTTCGAGAGGTGGGCGGGGCTCTGGGGGGGTTCAGGCCTGGGTGTTTGCCCAGTTCCACGCTTCAGCGTCTCTGTGACTGGGTCTCGGTAAAAAGCACATATAAAGTCGAAGGTCGTAGTATCTTACCAACTCAGGCCTTCTGATTCTCTGTCCTTTACCAGTGTGTTCACAGGAATGCCAGTACACTGTCGCCATGTCAGATATATTATAGAAAGCTTTGGCTTTAATCATCAAATGTTTTAGGTTCTAGTGTCATTTAAGAATCTCCTTTAGTAGGACATGGAGGTGCGCGTATGCAGACATGTTTTCTGACTTCCTGTGGCTCGTATAACAGGCTGGCGGGCAGCGAGGATGAGGAGGAGGAAGGACAGTGGCGGTTGTATTTCAAACTCTACTGCTTCCTGGACGTGGAGAGTGTTCCGAAGGAAGGGGTGGAGTTCGCCTTCATGTTCGAGCAGGTGAGTCCACGCTCGGGGGCGACTGGACTCAGAACCTGAGAAGACCTGGCCTCATGTCAAACGCACATAACAACAATTTACAAATAATGATTTTGTGCGGTTATATATCACTCACCACCTGAAGACTATTAGAAAGGCTTTTAAAGTGAAAGGCTGAAGTGAAATAGCTTTGAAAACGTGGGTTTCAATGTACAGCAATAAGAGTGAGAACTGTGAAGCAGGTCCTTACATGTTGGACGTGCTCGAGCTGCCCAACCCTGCTCCTGGAGATCTACAGCTAGAGCAGGGCTGCCCAACCCTGCTCGTGGAGATCTTACTCAGTGTTGTGTAGGGGTTGTAGAGGATATCTCAGTGTTGTGTAGAGGATATCTCAGTGCTCTGTAGGGGTGGTAGCGGATATCTCAGTGTTGTGTAGGGGTGGTAGCATTTACGTTTCTCCTCCGCAGGCCCACGAGAGCCTGATCAGCGGGCACTTCCCGGCGCCGGAGGAGACCCTGCAGCACCTGGCGGCGCTGCGGCTGCAGTACCTGCAGGGGGACGCCGTGCGCGGGAGCTGGAGCCTGGAGCAGCTGTACCCGCTGGGCCGGCTGCGCGCCCGCATCCTGCAGTCCACCAAGGCGGGCGGGGCGGTGGGCGCGGCCGGGGCGGGGCCGGGGGCGGGGGCGGGGCCGGCCGGCGGCCACGCCCTGGAGCGCCGCAGGACCAGCTTCCTGGACGGCACGCTGCGGCGCAGCTTCCGGACCGGCTCGCTGCGGAAGCAGCGCGTGGAGGAGGAGCAGATGCTGGAGATGTGGGTGAGGGAGGAGACGTCGGCCACGCGCGCCAGCGTGCTGGAGAAGTGGGGCCGTCTGCAGGGCCTGCCGCAGCTCCAGGCCATGCTCAAGTACATGTGCGTCGTCAAGGAGTGGCCCGGCTACGGCTCCACCCTCTTCGACGCGGAGGTGAGGCCCGCACGCGCGCAAATTCGGGGTCGACCGTTCCGTTATAGGGCCGCCCTTTCAGCTTTTGGGAAACGGGCCCTCTTGAGGAGCGGCAGGCAGGAGAGGGCATGTTCTGTCATACGCAAATTAATCCAAATGTATCCAATTGGAATCAGAAAAGGGTTCAATCGTTTGCATGTGAGTTTGCGTTCTAACAACCATAAACGGAGATCCACATGTACATTTGCATTACATTACATTACATTACACTGGGGTGTTGTTCCCTTGTTGTGGGTTCACTTCTGGCTTTTGTGCAATTGCCTTTCCTGTTTCCATTGCGAAGCATCTTTGTGTCTCTGTAAAAAGCACAAAACAAATACGACGTAACTGAATTGAATAAAAAGACAGCAAACTGGAGTTCCGGTAGGTTCTGGTTGTGCGTGCTGTTTCAGAGAGCACGAAGAATTCCCAGCATCTCTGTCATCCTGATTTGCATTCCTCCGGGAAATGGAGTCACGCATTTGGATCACAGTTGTATGTCCTCATTTGTAAATGTTGGTGTAAAATGACAAGCCCAGGCAGCGTGGGCTCTGCAGGGTCGCAGGGTCTGTTTTTGTTTTGGCCTTAATATCAGCATCCAGACCTGGGTTTTTATAGTATTTTATTTTATTTGTTTTGGATTCAAATACTTCTCCGTGCTCCATTGATCTTCTCCGGTGCGTTTGAGCCAAATGGGAGGAGCAGATGGGCGGTTTACACTTTTCGAATCATTTTATTTGTTCCCGTACACCAGGCAAGATTAGTCGAATGCAGAAAAGTATTTGAACCCAACCCAGGTCTGGCGGCATTCCAATTCAGACACAAGAAACCAGGTGAGGTGAATTAACTGTGTAATCTATCGCTTCAACTGATCAACTCAGTGCAGAGTCACACAGAAACCAGCACACCCTGTGGCCTGCCAAGACGAGGGATGAAGATGAGTGGACTAGGCAGCTGCTGAGAGATCTAACCAATCTGTAATGAATGTAATGGATGTAATGGATTTCCCTGCAGTGTAAGGAAGGCGGTTTTCCCCATGACCTGTGGCTGGGCGTGAGTGCGGAGAGCGTGTCCGTGTACAAGCGAGGAGAGCCCCGGCCCCTGGAGACCTTCCCCTACGAACACATCGTCTTCTTTGGAGCTCCGCAGGCCAGGACCTTCAAGATCACCGTGGACGAGAGAGAGCTGTTCTTTGAAACACCACAGGTACAGCCCCACAACCGTACCACAGCCCCACACACCTGCCCAAACACACCTTCATCCTGCTGATCCAGTCTGCTGATATCAAACTGAAACAGACTGTTCAGTTTCACTGTATTTTAATGTGAATATCCAGCATGGCATAGTGCAGGATCATCAACTCTGGCCCTCAAATCCACATGAAGTTAGGTTGGATAACTCGGTCCGTGTGTATTTGACTATGAATGTTATCGTGACACAAAATGGAGGCTGAGACGGATGTTTTGTCTCTGCAGGTTGGCGAGATCACCAAGATCATGAAGGCCTACATCAACATGATCGTGAAGAAGAGATGCAGCGTGAGATCGGAGTCCAGCTGTGGCAGCTCCTGGATCAGATGATGGCCACGGGCCAATCAGGACGCAGTTCCCTCCGAGCAGGAGGGCGGGGCCCGTCAGGACAGGAAGGAGTTCTGCTCAGGAGAGCAGCTGGTTGGACAAAGTTAAGGTGTCAATCAGATCACATCACAGTTTAGCTGAATCCATATCTGATTAGAGGGCATTGGCTTATCTGTAATCCTTTATGTAACCAGGAGAGGTGCATTGAGAATGTGTTCTCGCTCAAGGATGCCCTGGAAGAAATGCCAGAGAGAACAGTCGCAGGTTGGACGAGAGAGAGGGAGAGAGGGAGAACAGGGGTAAAGCCCCTGGAGCAGTTTTTTGGGGTGAGGGCCCAACGGCAGGGTTCTTTTTTGTTTAGGGCCCCGACTTCATCTCTCCAGATTCAGGTCAGCATCTCTATATGCCGACCGGGGCCTCAAACCAGTGATTCCATAGCTGCCACTCGAACACCAGAACACTCAGCTACCCTGCCACCAGTCCTGTTGGTGGAAATTACTGATGGATGTCAAACTTCAGCCAGAGAACACTTCAGCTGTGTCTCTCAGCAACTACAACCAGACAACAACTCCCGAGTTTAACACCGTAACTCCTGCATCACAGCCTCCCTCAACCGGATTCTCCCACAACCTCGACTAAATTCACATTTTACTGCCAGTTTGTAATCCAGATTGAACACCCCCCACCGGTTCTCATGTGGTCGGTCATACTCCAGGCCCTTTGTTTCGGTATGCACGGTGACGCGTCAGAATGACTACTGAGAGGTTTTCACGCCCAATCTCTCCCAATTCACCTGAACTGCCAAACCCATAACAAAATGGCTGCCTGATTTAACTTGTTATGCTAACGCGATACCAAAAGCCCCTCTCCCCAGGCGATCCTTGATGTTATCATGTGTTTATAGTGACATGGGTGTGTCCCACATGCAGGGGCGCCGTCTGAATTCAGGTTCTAAACGTCAAGCTCTCACATCAACTGTCTCAGCTTCTGATGGACTTGTTTGTGTTTTTTTACGTAATTTACACGTCTGTCGTTATGATAATCCAAATATAATTTAATAATCCTTTTTTTTCTACAGCATACACAATATTCAATACAACGCCAATCCTACTTTTATATTCTGCATATTTAGCCTGTATAGATGAACAAGCTATTTTATTCAGTGTACTATTCCAATAGTATTTCAAAGACACAGAATGCAAGAATTGAAAAGGTCAAAAAAGAAAATGAAACTGACAACGGTCAGTTTGTATGTCTGTCCCAAGAAGACTCATTCAGGTTTAGGTCCTCTGGGTGTGGCGGGAGATATAGACCGTTTCCATCCCTGAGTCTTGATGCCTTAAACAGTCTCGCTGCGTCTGACCCCGCCGTGGCAGTCCTCTGTATCCCTGACTCACTGGAGTACAGCCCAGTGCTAACATGCTAGCGTACAGACTGTTCTATGGCCCAGTGCTAACATACAGACCGTTCTATGGCCCAGTGCTAACATACAGACCGTTCTGTGGCCCAGTGCTAATGTGCTAACATACAGACGGTTCACTGGAGTACGGCCCAGTGCTAACGTACAGACAGTTCTCCCCACAAATGGATGGACCTTTAAACCAACACACTTCTGTTACCACGCGTCAGTAACAGATATGGACATTTAACGCTCTTGTTCCACAGTGACCAGGCCTCTGGGCTGCTGTAGGGCCTGGTCTCCTGTGCGTGTGCGGAGTTAAGAAGGCAAAAAAAGAAGATAAGAGCTCCTTTATCTGAAGAGTACTGTGTAATTTGCTATAAAATATGCAACATTTTATGAGTGTAATGCAGGTTTTGTGACCGTGTGTGTGGAGGGTGGGGATGGAGGTGAAAGTGTGTAGCTCAGTACGTTTTCAATGAGTTTGAAAAGAAAGAGTGTTTCTGCTGGGTCTGGGGAGGGTGGGTATTTATTCTGTTTCTGTGGTAATTAAGATGCAGGGAAACAGGGGGGGGTGGGGGTGGGGGGGGGGGTCATGACACCCTGCAGGCTAAGAATGGGAAGAGTATTCACCTGAAGCTGAGGGTCAGAGGTCACACAGCAGGGCGGTGCTGTGCATCGCTCATGTCAGGTGTTGTCTGGTCACCTGGGCGCACCTGGGCACACCTGGGCACACCTGGGCCCACCTGGGCGCACCTGGGCACACCTGGGCCCACCTGGGCGCACCTGTCCGGCCCCCTCGTGACTGTTACTCTCCGGCCTCTGGCCAGCTGCAGGCAGCGCTGCCGGGGGCCAGAATGTCCTCATATCTCACTGTTATTAAAACGTGTGCTCCTTTAATAAATAGGAGAAAATTATTTTGTTTTCTTTTTTTTGTAACTGGCTTTACAAAATGCTTTAATAAATTATTGGAGTTAATCAACGGAGTCTTCTTGCTTCTTTATTTGCTGACTTGTTCCAAGGAAAATTACTCTTCACAAATTTGATATTGGGGTGATTTTTCTGAAAGTATCGAAGGATGGGTATTAGCTGATAGGGCCCAAACATGGTCACACATTTCTGGTGTCTCAGACAATTATATGAGAATATAGGAAACAAAGAGTAATGAGTTCAGCCTACTTGATATGCTGATATGTGCTTAAACCGTTGGCACTAGAGAGGGTTCCAGAGTTTACCAAGCTTGACATCGCTTCTGTTTACATGCTGAACTGCCTTAATCCTTCAGGAGGCCTCTTTTACCTCATGCCAAAAGCCCCTCTCCGTAAATGTACGGTCTTATTACACAGTGTACGGTCTTATTACAAGGTGTACAGTCTTATTACACGGTTACGGGGATATGGGTGTATTTTGTACTACTTGAGTGTCAGACACCAGGGTTGGCCACCTTGTTGCTAGTGATGGAGAAGTTTATGGTTTTTTGTTCTTTTGGAAACCTCAGCGACGTGATTGGCCCAGTTCTTATTATGAAAAAATCGAATTGTGCGTCAGTGATATAAATAAGAGCTTTGTTGGGCTGAAGGATAATGACATCGCTGAAGTAAAAACGCCTTTGCGCCAGCGTCGCCAAACCCAGCACAACTGCGCCCCGCAAGAACAAAACAGCTTGTTGCGTGTCACGTGACCTGTAATCGGCCTTTCATTGGCTGCCACCGAGTCAATAGGGAAGTGGGAAAGTTTGGCATTGATTTGTTGGGTGGAAGCTTATTTCGCGACACCTATAAGTGAATGCTAGCGCTCTTGCGTTCCGACTCTGGATTTTAGAAACCTGATAGGTTTTGTGGACCTAAAAGAAACTTCGTTAGAATACAGACAAGTTGGAAGAAAATCGCAATTGTGATACAACATGGTTCAACTGCGTAGTTTTATTCCCTATGTTCTCGTCATCGTTTTCAGCTTGACAACCGTGTTCGCCCAGACCGAAGCACCTAAACCAAGTAAGTTACAAGTTCATTCTTCCCCATAACTTGGACAAAATGTGACTCGAATAGATCATCACTGTCTCTAATACGTAGCGTTATTTTATCGATGTTTATTTTACTTAATTGGTACTAATACGTTGTGTAACGGCATTAATCACCCGGGACAGTGCGGATCAAGACAAACCTGTTCTTCGAGGTTGATAACCTCAGATAGAGTCACCTAGCTAGGTGGCTACTAGGAAATAATGCATTTGAACGTTGTAACAGAAAGTACAGTGGTTAAAATATGAATAAGCGTAACTCGATCTGTAGGTTAGGCTACATCAGTCTACAGGGCATTGTTATGTGTTTGTTTTCAATTTGACTGTACCACCTAGTTACCTCGCGAGGTTAACTGCGAAACTAACCAGCTGACGTGAAACTACCTTCAGTGATGGCAGTATTCTGTGAAGTTGGGTTGGATAACTCGTTCGGAACTTTCAGCGCCGAAGAAATAATTGTGGAAAATGGCGTCCAAAAAGTTCAAACCGATAAGTTAGGATAATGTAATATGGCTAAATTAGTTAAAGGAAATGACCCCTTCAGTCGATGGCCGGCTAATTCGTTCCGAAAGCTTGACCTGCTAAATGAGCGAGTCAGATACGTTTAACAGCAGTTCTTCGATTTACTGTCATTATTACTGTTTTTCACCAATGGGGTCATTTTAAATGAGTTTTCTTTTGTCGTAGATATTTTGACTGGTCCTTGTGATTTACAGTCTAATCTACGGCTAATCAGACCGAATACGATCACATGAGTAACTTAAACGTTGCTCAATTTGCTCTATTTGCAAAGGGCTTGTGTTTTTGCAATTTGGGTCAGTTTCTGTGTCAGACATGTATTAATACTCGGTTTTATAACGGCCCATTGTTCATCGCACACAGTGAAACTAACCACAATAAATAGTGTTGCCGTCACGAAACACAGCACGCATAATTACCGATACAGTGCATACTTTTACTGTGCAATAATGAGAAGAAGAAGAAGAAGAAGAAGAAGAAGAAGAAAGAATCAGAAAGTATTTTCATGGCTAATTGTGCGTGCTGGTTTTTGTTTCTCATTTCACCGATGGGCCTGAATAGCTTTTATTCACACTTTAATCTGACATGTTTAGGGTGCGCGCAACGTCCAGCCCCCTTTTGCCATTAATGCATTTCATGTGAAAGATTATGTTCTCAGACTAACAGGCAGGTTTTGGATTGAGGAGTTCTTGGCAGAGGAATGAGGAGATGTGGGTTACTTGTTGATTCCCTTTCAGGCATAGGCACCAGCCTGTTTGGGCATGTAGCGCATATAATATATTATGTTGTTTACGTGATATACACGCTGTCGTTCAGAACATTTTGTGTGGCTGAGGCGTCCCCGTTGCTGGTTTTTATATTGTAAAAACCATATAATCTATATTGTAAAAACCATATACGCAGTTTCCTGAAGACCTGATGTGACTGAGTGTGATCATGAAAGAGTCTGATCTCAGAACGTCAGAACTGGGTTTCTCTTCCGCTACTGGTTAACGTGTGCAGTAGTGTCTGTCTGGAGTCGTTCTGTCGAGAAACGGCGCGTGCCTGCGTTCCACGAGGGTATTAAAGAATGACCGTTTTATAGGCATGGTCAGTGTCATTACTTTGTCGAGTAGTCTTAATTCGATCTGCCCACATAGCAGTTCGACTTGGTTGGATTTTTTAAAGCTGGTAGATGCAGGTTCAAATCTTGCACGTCTTCAGTAGCTCACGGTTATGTAAAGGTATTATATGTAAAATATTTAAGCAATGCAGGATGCATATTACACCTTGGCTCAGGTGGTAAGAGCAGTCATCTGGCAGTCGGAGGGTTGCCGGTTCGATCCCGCCCTGGGTGTGTCGAAGTGTCCCCGAGCAAGACGCCTAACCCCCAATTTCTCCTGAGTGTGAGTGTGAGTGTGAGTGTGAGTGTGGTATCATTTGTACAGTGCTTTGATAAAGGTGCCAACCATTTACTTGAAGAATTCCTCAGAATGATGGTCGTCCTTCTGAAGTGTCGCCGTCAACTAATGTTAATACAAAATAGATGAACCCTCAGTTTAAACCAGGTCTCAAATGATAACCGTTGAACGGAGGCATATTTGAGTTTTTATTTCACCGAACGATGTTAACATCGGGTTGCGTCTAGCGTTGTATTCCAAGGTTGTGTTGGTGTGTTCTTACGCTTGAACTGGAGTAGACTCTCTGATCACAGGAACTCAGACTTTGAGTTCATCAGGGGGTGCGGGAGGGACTGAAGGGGCTCCCTGGACCGACGTAGGCTGTGTATAGATTTGGGGAAATATTTAAAAATACAAGAGCTTAAACCATCCCCTGGATGCCTTTGTAGTGGTCCGAGGATCAGAGGTTGGGGGGGAGGAAAAATGAATAAATAAATAAATAAATAAATAAATAAATAAATAAATAAAAGCTAATGTCAACAAAGGTTTGAGTGACACATTTACTGCTGGGCTGAAACACCCAGCCGGCTGTTATAGGTAAACCAAGGTAAACCATAGTTATAGATAAACAATCAGAAAACACTGTACAACAGCCGGTGAAGGCTGGATGGCTGCAGTGGGCGGGTTCCATTTCACAAACCCAAAGGTCAGATGATTTATCCCAATAATTGTGAGGTGGAAAATGTGAGTGTGCATGCGTGCGTGCACATGAGGGAATTCCTGTCACACGTGACTGATTGTTCTGTACTGTGAATGTCATTCACATTTTTGATGAACACTAACTGCATGTTGCTCATACCAAAGCACCTTTGGCAGAACACGGAAGAAGGGTAAAGTATTTTCTGAAAGGTAGAGGACAAGTTAGTTAGTGGGTATCGTTACTTCTACATTCAGTAGGAGTATCCCGGTGCTGTTAAACGGGTGGTTTGGCTGTTCTCCTGCTGAACCACTGATAGTGGTGTTACTGGTGGTCACATGGTTTATCTTTGATATGGATGCAGGCACACAGCCCTAGAAGGTGTTGTTGAGCTGTTTAACCCCTAACATGTCTGCCCCCATCTCCTGTTTCTTTCAGACTGCGAATCGAAGAGCAACACCAGCTGTGAGCAGTGCCTGAAGGATGTGTCTGTGAGTGACGTCGCCTCTGCTTCTAGAGCTTTCACAGCGTCAGTGAAGCTGGGTTATTGAGCTGGTCATTCACAGCGTCAGTGAAGCTGGGTTATTATTGAGCAGTCATTCACAGCGTCAGTGAAGTTGGGTTATTATTGAGCTGTCATTCACAGCGTCAGTGAAGTTGGGTTATTATTGAGCTGTCATTCACAGCGTCAGTGAAGCTGGGTCATTATTGAGCTGTCATTCACAGCGTCAGTGAAGTTGGGTTATTATTGAGCTGTCATTCACAGCATCAGTGAAGCTGGGTTATTGAGCTGTCATTCACAGCGTTAGTGAAGCTGGGTTATTGAGCTGTCATTCACAGCATCAGTGAAGCTGGGTTATTGAGCTGTCATTCACAGCGTTAGTGAAGCTGGGTTATTGAGCTGGTCATTCACAGCGTCAGTGAAGCTGGGTTATTGGGGTGGTCCGTGATGAGGATATACACTCTGAAGACGCATAACGTGTCATTCTTCAAACCTCTATCTAGTTAAGGAGGACACATTTTGTGTTAAACAGAAGTAGTGAGAGGCACTGATGTGTTGTGATTGATAAGGGGGAGTATAGCAGTGCGGGTCGTCACTGTGCTGTGTGGGAACGGCTGAAGCCTCAGGCCGCCCGCTAGCGACGCGCGCTGTAGCATTCCGCTGCGGCCAGCCCACGTCATGTGACCACGTCGTGGCCTGGTTTGTGGACGGGGGAACAATGAGGGGGAAATCTCGGGTGACGTTGGGAGGGTTTTTATCGGGTAGAGCTCAGGGGCCCTGCCTCACCTGACTTACAGGTTTGTGCAGTTGTGACGGAGCAAGACCTCTTCACTGTCCCTGTCCCTCTCCACACAGCGCTCCCACAGACCCACAGCTCTCCCACGGAGACAGTGTGGGCCCGTCCACTCCACTCCTAATGCAGCAGCGTCCATTACTACATTAATTCAGCTGACGCTTTCATGCAAAGCCACTTACAGTTGATTAGACTGGAACAATGTGTGCATAAGGGCCTTGCTCAAGGGCCCAACAGATGCACTGACCTTATTGTAGCCACACTGGGGCTTGCATGACAAACCTTCCAGGTCCCTGTGAAACAACTTAGTCACTAGGCTGCAGACTGCCCCCACTGGATGGCTAATGTTCCAGTGGAGCTGACTGTTGTTCTAAGGGCTAATGTTCCAGTGTAGCTGACTGTGGTTCTAAGGCAGGGGTCGGCAACCCTGGTCCTGGAGAGCCGCAGGGTGTGCTGGCTTTCGTCTCCACCTTAAAATAAGCAACCGATTCAGTCCCAAGAAACCAGGTGAGGTGAGTTAACTGTGTAATAAATGGCTTTCATTGATCAATTAATGCCAAGTAACAACGAAAGCCAGCACACCCTGCGGCTCTCCAGGACCAGGGTTGCCGACCCCTGTTCTAAGGGCTAATGTTCTAGTGGAGCTGACTGCGGTTCTAAGGGCTAATGTTCCAGTGGAGCTGACTGTGGTTCTAAGGGCTAATGTTCCAGTGGAGCTGACTGTGGTTCTAAGGGCTAATGTTCCAGTGGAGCTGACTGTGGTTCTAAGGGCTAATGTTCCAGTGGAGCTGACTGTGGTTCTTGTCTGGTGTTTGTCTCACCTTTTCGTTACAGTGTCTGTGGTGCGGGTCAACCCAGAAATGCATGAACTACCCTGTGAAGACCATCCTACCCCCCCACAGAGTCTGCCCGCTGGCTGAGGCGAGGTGGGGGCTGTGCTGGGGTAAGAGCGGGCCTGGGGGGGTGCAGCTGGAAGCTCTCTGGTTACTCCACAGGTCCACTTGCATATCTGTAGGCCAACCTGCTTCCTTTGTGTCTGAGGCCTTATGGGACGGATCCTGTTCACCTCCAATACCCATGTGACCAGGGGACACATAGAGCGATGAAGACGGCTCGCTGTGTTTTTACCGAAAAACAGGAAACTGGGCCAGAACTCTGCTGCCACATCAACACTTATGGCGATATTTTTAGTTTTTGTTTAGAATGTGGCAGCCTGCATCCTGTGTTGCTAGGCAGCCTATGACAAAGTGGTGGTTTGTTGCCAGGGGTAACTTGTCTCTGTGGAATATTAAGTAAATTAAGTGTACTCTAATGAAGCAAAGAAGATTTTATATACGTCAATGTTTATACATATACATTCTATATGTATATCGATGTCAGTATGTACATACACACAAACTGATATAAAATGATCTTTACCTGATTGTTTTTGGATTATTAGTATTATTCATCATAAGGGACAAAAAATATGAATAGTTGAAGCCAAGTGATTGAAGGTATTCTCTCTCTCTCTCTTTCTGTGTGTGTGTGTGTGTGTGTGTGTGTGTGTGTGTGTGTGTGTGTGTGTGTGTGTGTGTGTGTGTGTGTGTGTGTGTGTGTGTGTGTGTGTGTGTGTGTGTGTGTGTGTGTGTGATGTCACAGTGAACTTCCAGGCTTTAATCATTGCGATGTCCGTGATCGCCGGGATCATCATCATCGCCATCCTGATCTGCTGCTTCTGCTGCTGCAAGTGTGAGAACGTCGGGTGAGTGTTCCTCAGAGCCGCAAGCGAACGTCCCGGGTTCTGGTTCTGTTCAAAGGGTGGGAAGAGTGGAGGTGAAGGGAGTTCAGGTGAACTCTGGGAAGAGTGGAGGTGAAGGGAGTTCAGGTGAACTCTGGGAAGTGGAGCCCCTCAGGGGTCCCGGTTTACATTACTGGTGTCAGTAAAGATACAAGTATCATAATGGCCATTTAGCAGATATTTCTAGCCAAAGCTTATTTTAGCATGCTGCGACCGGTTCAGGGAACGACACAGGCCATATGTGGAAAAAAGTTCAACACTAGAATTGGTATGTGATGTGACATGGATTAAACGCTGGATTACGCTGGATTGAAAGTCCATTCTGGCTCAGTTAGGCGTGTACTTGGTGGGCAGGACCTGATGAGATCATGAATGCGCTGTGGGTGAGAAATCACCCGCGTCTACAGACTCTTGAGGTCGAGCTTAAGGCGTTTAACAGCCTGCTGTCATCAACATTCTTCTGCTCTTAAATTGCCTTATACGTCAACATCCATTCAGCTATAAAAATGCGGCACGCAGTCCGTATACAACCGCAAAACCACTCCCAGCCAGGAGGACTTTCTACGAGGGAAAGGTGTGACTGTAAAAGTCGCATGACTTAGTGGAGTTCATGTGATGCAGTTATTTTGGGTCCTCTCTGTGAATTGCCGCCTGGTTGTATCGAGCACAGGGGAATCGGACGCCTTGCTTAGCCTTTCCCAAACCGCCATTTTGGCTCTGAACCTCCAGCAGATGGATGGCTGTATGGAGTCAGTTCGTAATGACCTCAGTTGCTATGGTTTCATGGATGGATGTGACAGCCAGGGATTCACTGATTCTGTCACCCTCTAAGGCTGAAGCTGTACCTCTAACTCTCCCACAGAGGGGTAGCTCTACAGACCGCACACAAAAGCCCAGCACCCTGGGCCTAGAACACACCCTGCGATTGTGGGAAATCGATAACCAGTGTAAGTGGCGCGTAAGATGAGTTGGCTGCTGTAGAATTTCAGGGAGTCGGATGTGGTTTGAAATCCTGGAGTGAAGGTATCTGTGACAGGGCTGGGAGTAAGATCAGTGGTGCTCTCACACCTGCTGAGTATTCGGGAGTAAGATCAGTGGCACTCTCACACCTGCTGAGTATTCAGGAGTGAGATCAGCGGCTGACTCGTGTGTCTGTCCCTCCCCCGGCTCTTTAATCTGTTCCAGGTCAAAGAGGGCGGAGGCCAAGATGGACAAGCAGGCTGACAAGAGAAAGACTCGCCAGGATGAGAGGTGGGTTCACAACACCAAGGAGGCAAGCTATTCAGTAGGGCTGAAGCCCAGCCCTGTTCCTGGTTATATAGTCAGCGCCGAAATTATGGGAATGACAAACACTCGGGTGCCATGCGTTGGGATTCTTTTGCTGAGAGTAATCTCTGAACGCTAGTGCAAGTCATCTAGTAAACACCAGTGCGAGGCATCTAGTAAACGCCAGTGCGAGGCATCTAGTAAACGCCAGTGCGAGGCATCTAGTAAACGCCAGTGCGAGGCATCTAGTAAACGCCAGTGCGAGGCATCTAGTAAACGCCAGTGCGAGGCATCTAGTAAACACCAGTGCGAGGCATCTAGTAAACGCCAGTGCGAGGCATCTAGTAAACGCCAGTGCGAGGCATCTAGTAAACACTAGTGCGAGTGGTGTGCTGAAATTCAGTCCATGCTCGTGTATAACAGAGAGATGTTCTGATTGGCTGGGTGGAGACCAATGATCTTGCCCCTCTCAGGGAGCCCATTCAGCAAGGCTGTGTGACGACACAGACACACACACACACACTACAGGAAATACTCCTGTCATCTACAGACACACACACTACAGCAAACGGTCCTGTCAGTATAAACATTATATAGTATCAAACTGGTGATGATACTCCTGAGAACCTGTGACTCTGAGGAAAAATCTACGCTCTTGTAAATAATCCTGCATTACCATGAAAGGTTATTTTCTGAATTCCTTATTTGTCTTGAACGATGCCCTTCTCCTCTGCAGCATTGCTTACATGTCATTAATTATCTTTCCACAAACTGATGTTTACTGTAGCCAAGGGCACAACAGGAGTGTCGTATCCAGAATTAAAATCTGCTACTTTGATCGAGCAAAAGAAGTGGATCCAAGGCACTCTTCCAATGAAGTAAAAAACAGCTTTATTAATAAAAGGCTAGTTCATAGTTGAACACTAAAAAAATACCAACATGTTTCGGCCAAACAGTGGCCTTCATCAGGGCAGACATGAAAAGAGAGAAAAACAGCAGTAGTATATATACACCTGAGGGTGTCATTACGGTGATTACTTTGATGTTGGAAAAATATGAGCAGCACAACAACCCAACGCTGCTAGAAAAGGGTTAGGGTTAGGGTTTGGGTTACCCAGTGACGGGGCCTGAAGGTCTTTACCGGAGATGAGCTCTGTCCGTATGACGCACCGTGACACAGCTAATCCAGGGCAGCATCGGCGCATAGTTCCGCTAGCTGCGATAAGGCGTGCGCAGAGTTCTGCGGAAGACAAAGGGGAGACGCGGAGCGAGAACCCGTCTAAACCGGTTCTGTGCGCCGATGCTGGTCTAAGATTAGAGCTCTGGCCTGGGGGTGGGGGAGGGGGTGGGGCTCCTGCTGCCAAAACACTCATGCCTTTCCTCTGGGCCTCTGCAGGAAAAGTGAGATGAAGATGAGACACGACGAGATCAGGAAGAAATACGGTAAGATTGGCGCTCTCTTCCTTAAAACATTCCGTCGTCCTCCTGTGGAAGTGAGCCATGACCGGCACTGCAGCGTGCCGTGCCTCTCCTGTGACGTCGCGTAAATCTTCCCGGAATGTGTTACCTGTGGCCGGGCTATTGTTTTGTGCCCTATTCGCCAGAGTAAAATATCCAGGTGTCATTGTACTGTGAAGGGGAAAGGGGAAGCCTGCTGCTCCCTCTTGTGGTCGGAGGAAGGAGGTGCATTCGGCATCGAATGTTTGCCAAATCTGCATTGGGAGTTGTACACAGAAATTTGTTGTCACCATCAGCATGTATTTATTTCTTTGTTTGCTTCTCTTCTAGGGCTGTCGGGCACAAACCCTTACTCCAAATTTGAGAACAATTAAACGCGTCTTCCTCAGATTCTGAACCTGCCTTTACACTGCCTGCCTCCGACACTCCACTGACGTCAGTCTCTCCACTGTAGCGCACACATCAGTGAAACAGCCCTTCTGAGGCATTTAAACACTGTACACCCCATTCTGCTGTTGTGCATTTTATTTCCCCATAAACTGACCGATGAAATGTTTTAAAGGACTGGGATGACTGGTAGCAAGATGAACGGTCGAATGTGAAGACCTGCTTCTCCTCTCTAAACCTGTGTTTACAAATGATTAATGCAGTCACTATTATTTTCGTAGACCAAACGCATTCCTCACTCTAAGCCACACCCCTGTCTTCACATTGTTGTTACAACACGGTTTATTTTGTCCATTTGATCATAGTTGTTACTAAAATTTGTTACTGGCTTTTGACCGCAAATGTTCAATTCATGTTGGGCAAATTCACTTCAACAAATAATACTGTAATTATAATTTAACATTACCATAATGTTGCCCTCACAGAAAGCAGCAGTGCCCTCTTGTGTGTAAGTGTAATATGACCATACTGTGTGTACATGGGGAAATCTTTGATCTCTCTGCTTTAAAGTGAAACTCATGGGTAAATTCCTGGGTACTGCTGAATTTTAAGATTTACTTGAGCCTTTTCACTCCTTGTAACTTAACTATTACAATGTATGAGTTTAATATTGTATATTCTGAGCTGGGCGGTATGGGAGAAGTCCTGGCCTTGTTTTAGGAATGCTGTGTGCGGTAGAGGTCATGTGATGGGATGTTTTTGGGTATTTGGCCGCCCCCCCCCCCCTTCCAAGTTGATATGTAAAACGACAACAGAAGAAACTGAGTGCTACATCACCGGCCCATTGTCCCTGAGGCCGGGCATGTCCCTTTGTGCATGTGTATGTACATGTGTGTTTCTGCATGCATGTTTGTATGTATGTATGTACACGTGTTTTGTGCATATGTGTGTACCTGAGTGAAGAGCCTGACCATTGCTAGACTCCAAAAAAAGAAGAGAAGAAATAATATGATAGAAACCAAATCATCAGATATGAAATCCTGTGAAATACTCGTTCACCTGGTATGTTTTGTCTGAATTTGTTCTGTTGGATGGGATTCAGTCATGTGGTCTGCCAATCCCTGCCATAGCATTCTGCCTTAGTTTATGAGTGTGATTCCTCCTTCATCAAAAGGGGCAGGTGTTATTAAAGTTACCTGTCCCGTAGTAGATTAACATGTATTTTTGTACAGCAAGATTGCAGGTTTTCCTGTTAGAGTGATTTAGGTGCCTGAAATGAAATCATAAATGTCAAATATTTCCAGTTTGGGGAAAAATAACATTATTATTAAAACAAAAATTAACTCTGAAAGTGTTGGATTGTTTCTTTAACCTGAAAACCCACCATGTGCTCAGTGTTTCAAATTATTATTATTTTATATTTTAAACGGCACTGTTAGTTTTATCACCTACTTAACACAGTCACGTCACTGTCTCTGGGACTTCTTTCACAACGTGTGTAGCCAGGCACCACCATCCAAAAAATAAATGTGCATCACAAACGCAATCACACGCAGCACTCTAAGGCCGTATCCGAAACCGAGTAAGCCTACTTGCCTACTATTTCTTGGTAAGGCATTTCACATTCAGAAGAGATCCCCAAAACATGCGCTTAAAAAAAGCACTCGCGCGTTTTTGTTTCGCTGGTGTGTTATTCGAAGGCGCCCACTTCACTTTCTCCCTCCGTTCTATATCTACAGTCCTCCGCTGAAGCGGCTCTGCTGCTCTGAGCTCAAGAGCGCCCCTTGTGTTCATACAAAACAGTCACTATTCAGACGTTGGAATTGAAAAAAAACTGTTTAAGCTATTCATAGATTAGCTGTATTGGGTTTTCACCTCAGTGTTCACTGTAAAGAGGGTACGTAGAAAGCGAAATAGACATCCATATGATGGGATCTCAATGCCGCGCGAACAAGAAGTTTAAAATACATGCGCGCACCCTGGTCCGCGCTCCCGATATAAAAACACCACGTGACATACTATAGTCCAATCGGTTTGTAGAGAACAATAGCCCAAGCGCGCTCCCGACAGCAAAGAGCACTGGGAGAGGTTGGAAAGCGCCAGGCAGAAAAACATCTACAAATTCTCAGCACATCCACAAATCAGCGTTAAACGACAGTATGTCTGAAGAGAAGACAAAGGTAAAACGCTATCCATATTAAAAAGAATTATTTACCGGGTTTCTGGGGTTTGTCAGCTATAAGTTTGTGCAAAAACGGGTTACGATGGCCGAATTCTGAATTTGAGCGGGTGAAAGCTGAAGACAAAGGTTGCTCTAGGTGTCCGTTTCTTCGCCGGTATATAGTTGATACATGGCTGTTTTTGATATAATCTAAAAAATAATAATCTAAAACATCCTGTGATGCGCGATCTGTTGGGTGAGGATCTTCATTGAAACTGCGCCATTGTTTCTGTCTACCGCGCAATCTCTTTGGGATGGAATTCAGCTTCTGCATTTGCGGATTTTTCTTTGTGTAACTGAATTGCAGCCTACCAGCGTTCTTACGTTTTCGGCGTAACAAATGCCGCAAGAACAGCGGATCTGTACGTAAAAAGATGCACCACATTGAAAAGCCGCCATTAGCTAGAGAGCAAAGCGCAAAACTGTTCGGTGCAGCATGGAATCAATGCTTGCACACCGTCTGATCTGTACTGACTTTGTTGATGGCCAGTCGCTAACCGCACCGACTGCCCAGTAAATTGAAGTGCTTCGGAATTTGAAAGCAAGGCGCTTAAGTTAAACCGTAAATATGTGCACTTTGCTAGATCTCCCACAAGCTAACGTTGCGTTGCTTTGCTAACTAGCTAAGTTCGATTGGCTAGCTTGCTAGCCGAACTTGGTTTGCTATATAGTTATTACCAATTAGCTTGCTGACTAACGTTAGTTATAAAGCACTATACCATGCAAAGCAGCGCGAACTGGGAACTTTTGTTGTCGGTAACGTTAACTTGGCATGGCTAGACTGTAGTATGCTAACGTGGAATGGTTTCATTCCAATTTGCACCAGGAATGGTTGAGTTGCTTACAATGTTTTTTCAGTATTAAGTAAACGTGAATTAATTCCACGTAACTACGTATTTGTTAGTCACACCACACAGTTTAAGTAGCTTGTAAGGTAACGATAATGGAAATGTTTCAGTGCGATAGGACGAACTATAGGTTGGTATTTGCCCACCACAATACAGCGTGTTAATTGCCTTAGTTTGTGATTTAAGATTGAAGTTGTATAAATGATAATTTTATCCTGCGTTGGTTGCATCGCGGAACGTTTGTCGCAGTGATGTGGGGAACGATTTAAGGAAAACCAAACCAGTTTCTTCTCATGCTTGCGTGTGTGAGAGAGGCAGAGAGTTTGTGATGCTGATGGTGGTTGTGTGGTTGTGTTTCTGTCCTCCGCAGGAAGGCGTGAAGACGGAGAACGACCACATTAACTTGAAGGTGGCCGGTCAGGACGGGTCGGTGGTGCAGTTCAAAATCAAAAGGCACACGCCCCTCAGCAAGCTAATGAAGGCCTACTGCGAAAGACAGGTGCGCTCACTTTCAGCTGGGACGGCCTGGTCATCAGCGCCGATCATACCGGATCATACCTTGTCGTGATTTTTCTGGGTCCACTTGTGCATGATATCATCAATATCGTAAGAACGAGCCCTGGGTCAAACGCGTAATCGCTTTGGATTCAAATCTTTTTTTTACACTTTACTGAGCTTGTGTGGTGTTTTGGAACCTGTGAAATGCTGTCAAGAAGTGCTAACCCTGCCTTCTGGTCCTCTTGGTTGGCTCAATTACACCAGGCAAGATCACTCCAGCTCAGAAAAGTATTTTAGTCCAAAACAATTACGCATTTGACATGCATCGTTGGTCTGGTGAGAACAGAAGCAGAACTGATGTAGATCTTGGGAGGGTGTGTAGTGCGTCAACACTAATGTTTTTCGTGTGGTGTGATTATTTTATAGAATCGTGTTTGCCTTTGGTAATGCATGCCCACACATTAATCTTGTAAGATGTAACACTTTTTTCATTTTTTCATTTTTTAGGGTTTGTCAATTAGGCAGATTAGATTTAGGTTTGACGGACAGCCAATCAATGAGACGGACACACCGGCACAGGTCAGTATGCCCGCCGTGTTAGTCCTGTGTGAGTGATGTGCTCTGCTCTGACTGCATGTGGTGTGTGTGACGTGTTGCTTGTAATCATTTAATGTGTTCGATTGGGATGATGCGTATGAGCTGAGAGGTGTTTAAGACGATGTGTATGAGCCTGAGGGGCGTTTGGGATGATGTGTATGAGCCTGAGAGGCGTTTGGGATGATGTGTATGAGCCTGAGAGGCGTTTGGGATGATGTGTATGAGCCTGAGGGGCGTTTGGGATGATGTGTATGAGCCTGAGAGGCGTTTGGGATGATGTGTATGAGCCTGAGGGGCGTTTGGGATGATGTGTATGAGCCTGAGGGGCGTTTGGGATGATGTGTATGAGCCTGAGGGGCGTTTGGGATGATGTGTATGAGCCTGAGGGGCGTTTGGGATGATGTGTATGAGCCTGAGGGGCGTTTGGGATGATGTGTATGAGCCTGAGGGGCGTTTGGGATGATGTGTATGAGCCTGAGGGGCGTTTGGGATGATGTGTATGAGCCTGAGGGGCGTTTGGGATGATGTGTATGAGCCTGAGAGGCGTTTGGGATGATGTGTATGAGCCTGAGGGGCGTTTGGGATGATGTGTATGAGCCTGAGGGGCGTTTGGGATGATGTGTATGAGCCTGAGAGGCGTTTGGGATGATGTGTATGAGCAGTGAGAGGCGTTTGGGATGATGTGTATGAGCCTGAGGGGCGTTTGGGATGATGTGTATGAGCCTGAGGGGCGTTTGGGATGATGCGTATGAGCCTGAGAGGCGTTTGGGCGTTTAAGATGATGCGTATGAGCTGAGAGGCATTTGAGTGTTTGGGTGTTTGAGCGTTGGGATGATGCATTTGGGATGATGTGTTTCAGCGTTTGGGATGATGCGTTTGTGTGTTTGAGCATTTGGGATGATGCGTTTGTGTGTGTGTGTGTTCTCAGCTGGAGATGGAAGATGAGGACACTATCGATGTATTCCAGCAGCAGACGGGCGGGAACTGCTGAACGCGTCTCTCCCTGCGGACTGTACACACCTCCTACCCGGAGAACATCAGCTCAGCTATTTTATTTCATTTTTCCTCCAAACGCTCTTCAACTTTGTTTTGTTTTGTAACTCCACCTCCCCCCCCCCCCCCCCCCCCCCCTCTGTTAAATGTGTGTAAGAGGACACGTTTTTAGACAGTGTAAGAGGCTCCGCTTGGGAGTGAAGTTTCACACACCCTCCCTGGAGTCTGCAGCAGTACCGACTCCCTCAGGGGGTCAAAGGGCACCCTAACTCATAGACTTCCTGTTCAGAGCTCCGTCCTGGTTCAAAGGTCAGAGGTCACGATGGGGCAGGCCAGTTTCGATATTTGTCGTGTGGAATTTAGTTTGCCCGTGGACCAGGGATGCGGGGCGTTCCCATAGTGATGTCATTAGATCTGCCACCAGTTGGAGGAGCTTTTGAAATCTCCCGCGGTATGGTGTATATGTTAGGTCTGTCTATTTTGGGTACATGTGCAGATGGAATGTGTGTCCTTTTTAATCAGTGCAGTTTGTGGAAAAGCCTTTGTCTCTGCCAATGACTGGTGTATGGAAGCCATTCATTTCCTCGGACTCAACAGTATCAAGCTAAATGGGGAGGGTGTGGAGGGGGGGGGGGGGAGGGGGGGTGTTGTAATGGATGAAAGAATAAGATGGTATCTGGACCAAATGCTATACCCAGTATTCTGATCAATAAATGTTTTGAGATTCTACAAAAAAAAAGCAATGTATGTTTTCTTTTTAATGCCTTTTGAGGAAACATTTTCTAGAGTTTCTCCTGCACTCCTGCTTGTTGAGGCTCATCATGAACGCCAGAGAAACACTCGTGAAACACGTGTGTGTGTGTGCGGTCCTCCCCACACACGCCCTCTGCGGAACGGAAAAGCGAACCGTGCCTGATGTCAACAAGACGCTCTCTTCTCAAAACAGAGGTGAATTTTACGCTGAGGGCTGAGCTTTTACTCCTGATTTGTACATTTATTTGTTGTCCTTTACTACTGTAAACAATAAATATAGTTTGGTACTCAGGCTCCTGGTCTCCGATGGTTGTGTTCAGTGTTTGTGGATTAGGGCGTGTGTATCATGCACGGCAATGAAGTGAACTTCGGAACTTCATCTGCATTTGAAGTTATTTATTTTTGCCACAGGGCCAAAATTATGTCTGGCTCTTTATGGCTTGTACAGGAAAGAGCTGTGAAATGAAATGTGGGTCGGGATGAATCCAGGTAAGTTTGAGTTCACCGCTACACCAGGACTCGAATGCTGGCTCCCGCCCTGGTCCTGTAGTTATTTCAGGTAAACCGTAGTACACCTGCTTTGCCCTGATCAGTACATTTATCTTTGTCTTGTGAAGCCTCCATTTCACTACTGTATAGTGTTCTCGGGCAGGGCTGCCCAACCCTGTTCCTGGAGATCTACTGTCCTGCAGGTTCTTGCTTCAACCCTAACAAAGCACACCTCATTCAACAGCTTCAGATCTCATTGAGCTACTTAGTAGGTATTAGTAGAATCAGGTGTGCCAAATTAGGGTTGAAGTGAAAACCTACAGGACGGTAGATCTCCAGGAACAGGGTTGGGCAGCCCTGCTCTAGGGTCTATTGTAGTCTTTTAGAGGGATTCTCCTGCGGAGATTTCAGACTTCCAATGCAGGTAAGTAATACACCTGGAGTGTGAAAGGACCGTTTGCACTCCTCAGATGTTCTACAAGAGTTAATGTCGCCACAGAAGCGTAACTGGTTAGTTGATGAATTAGCCAGCTACACCGCTCCTCCATGATGGTCCCCAAGTAATAAGTGTTTAGTAAAGGTGATTAATTTGGGATATGACCTGGTCACAGCCGCCCTACACCATCAGGTTCCAGGTTCTGGGATATGACCTGATCACAGCTGCCCTACATCAGCAGGTTCTGGGATATGACCTGATCACAGCTGCCCTACATCAGCAGGTTCTGGGATATGACCTGATCACAGCTGCCCTACATCAGCAGGTTCTGGGATATGACCTGATCACAGCTGTCCTACATCAGCAGGTTCTGGGATATAACCTGATCACAGCTGCCCTACATCAGCAGGTTCCAGGTTCTGGGATATGACCTGATCACAGCTGCCCTACATCAGCAGGTTCTGGGATATGTCCTGATCACAGCAGTCCTACATCAGCAGGTTCCAGGTTCTGGGATATGTCCTGATCACAGCTGTCCTACATCAGCAGGGTCCAGGTTCTGGGATATGACCTGATCACAGCTGCCCTACATCAGCAGGTTCCAGGTTCTGGGATATGTCCTGATCACAGCTGTCCTACATCAGCAGGTTCCAGGTTCTGGGATATGACCTGATCACAGCTGCCCTACATCAGCAGGTTCTGGGATATGTCCTGATCACAGCTGCCCTACATCAGCAGGTTCTGGGATATGACCTGATCACAGCTGCCCTACATCAGCAGGTTCTGGGATATGACCTGATCACAGCTGCCCTACATCAGCAGGTTCTGGGATATGTCCTGATCACAGCTGCCCTACATCAGCAGGTTCCAGGTTCTGGGATATGACCTGATCACAGCTGCCCTACACCAGCAGGTTCTGGGATATGACCTGATCACAGCTGCCCTACATCAGCTGGTTCTGAGATATGTCCTGATCACAGCTGCCCTACATCAGCAGGTTCCAGGTTCTAGGATATGACCTGATCACAGCTGCCCTACATCAGCAGGTTCTGGGATATGTCCTGATCACAGCTACCCTACATCAGCAGGTTCTGGGATATGTCCTGATCACAGCTGCCCTACATCAGCAGGTTCTGGGATATGACCTGATCACAGCTGCCCTACATCAGCTGGTTCTGGGATATGACCTGATCACAGCTGCCCTACATCAGCAGGTTCTGGGATATGACCTGATCACGGCTGTCCTGCATCAGCAGGTTCTGGGATATGTCCTGATCACAGCTGCCCTACATCAGCAGGGTGTCTCAGATATGTTGATTATATGGGCCAAGTGGACCTCTGCAGTGCCTCTGAGGTGCACAAAGCCAGTTACTCCCACATAGCAGTGGTTAAATGTATGTTTAACTGAGCCCAATCCCAGACCCCTGCCTGCTGACCCGGCCCGTTTGGACACAGGGTTCTGTGTGTGACGCACCCCTCGGGCTGACCCAAACCCTGAGGGCCTGTGACCCTGGCCTCCAGCCCAGCGGGGTGGTGCAGTGCATGATGGGACAGAACCTTGCAGAAATGGACCTCAGGGAGCCCTGTAAACCGTGGCCTGTGGGTTTGGAGTGGAGTCTACAGTTATTGAGTGTTATTGAATTGATTGGTAACAAAGTCTACCAAGCTATGATTCGATTTGTCAGATATTCTTTGACCAATGACTCTAGGAAACCTGAACTTGCAATAATATTAAATTATTTGAAGTTAAAAACATAGAAATCAATCACAACAGTGGCACTGTATGTTGGTTATAATTACAATAATCTTGACACCAAGGTATTTAATAATCGCAATTTACATTTTTACATTCTGTAATTGTTTTTTTAGATCACCAGCTCTGAGTAAATTGATGACTGTCATATGAAGCAGCACATTTTTGCTGCTCCAACCCTGCTCCACTAGAGGGTGCTGTTCTCCATCTTGTGCCATTTTACTCAGACTGCTATATTGGTCTTTATTTGAGGACTTTGTCAGACAACACGGTAAAATACTGCATACATTTGACCAGTTCTTTCAAAATTAGCGCTATATGCGGTTCATACCCTCAAGATATAAGTTAACGCAGATATTTGGCCCTTGTTATTTGATGTATTTGACGTTCTATGAAATATCTTTGAAATAATAAAGTGTGTTTGGAGAATGTAGTTCCTTCATACTGTGCCTGTTTACATGATATTGCTTCAAAACAAGATTTAGCAGGCTATTTGTTAGTTTTTTTTTGTACGAACAGAGAACTTGGTACCCACACGTGTTCGCAGATCTGTGGTGCCATCGTCTTTAGACCGCTGCCGTGTATGGTGTTTTCATTGAGTTCTAGGTAATCGTTTGAGTTCTCGGTAAGTGAGACTGCGATTGTAGGTGCTCTGGCTCCTTTTTACCGTCATGGATGAAAAATTCCTCTTCGGAAAAATTGAGCCGCAGACATTCCTGGTAGTACATTCCACAGGGCTTAACTGCATCTGTTTACACACACATTTACTACGCTAATTGTCCACACAACACTCGTAGGAACCCCAACTGTCACTAAAGAAAATGACCGTCGAAATATATCATACGTCAAAGATCTGAGACAAGATTGTGCGTTTAAGCAGAAGAATAGGCCTTCCTGAAGGAGATTTCAAACGGAAGGTTAAAATTCATGGTTGAGTTCAGAAGAACTATACAAACAGATTGAATATTGCAGTGATAATTGATGGACGTCCTTATCAGCTACGGTACAACAGCCGATAGAGAAATTGATCTGATAGGGGGTTTTGTTTAAAATATCAATTATTGCTTGTCAAAACAAGGAAGATGTTTGCCTTCCCGTCTCGTTTTTGCCTCGGTTCAAGTTGTTAAGGAAATTAAATGGCAAGGGCGTTGTGCCCACTTGCTGATCGGGTAATTAACCTCTATTCATAAAATTTGATTGATTGATTGATGGGCGGGAAATTTACCCGTTAGACCTTCCTGCTTTGCGCACCAAGGACAATTCGGGGAAGTTCTTGCTTTCGACGGTGAGTTGAATCGAGACAACAATGGAGTTCAGCGTTTTGTGGGTGATCTGGTTTGGGTTACGTGTAATGTGTACACGCAGGATTTGAAAGGCAATGCATTGCACTGCGGGGCGAAACATCACAATATGAAGTCAACGACAGTCTATTCTCAAGCGAAACAATGAGGGTTGTTTTGAGGAGTGGTTGAGAAATCCAAGTCTTTCCTTTGATCTTTGTGTGTTTGAACCTGGTCACCCTGTTGAGCTTTCAGTGTGGGGGCGGGGGCCATTCACTGTGGATTTTATGCAACCCAAGACTGAAAGGTTTTGCACCATTGGTTGACTTGGGCGTGCCTGTTCTGTTGCTATAAACTGTTCTGACGGGCAGTTCTGGTGGTGGCCTCTTGTGTGAATAGATATCCATGGTCCTGGAGATGATGTTGAAATGATATGTTTGGCAGCTGGGACAGGATGAATGTTTGGTGCTACTGCACCCGGGAGCTGGTTTTGTTTTGGGTGTTCACACCCTTAGGACAGGGGTCTCAGACTTCAGTTCCTGGAGGGTGTTCCTGGGTTCAGTTCTTGCTGAATGAAATTAAGCGCTGAAGTGGTGAAATAAAGTCACTGTTTGACGAAAGCACACAGTGCGACCATGCGGCACTGGAGCCTGTGATGGGATCATCAGATGACAAATCTTTGGCCCCATGAAAAGATCAGGATCCTTGGTTTCTCTCACCCCGTTAATTTAGACAATAATTGTGTTTCCATCACAATCTTGGCCTGCATCATTCCCAACTCTAATCCCGGCCTGCCTCATTCCCAACTCTAATCCCGGTTTGCGTCGTTCCCAACTGTAATCCCGCTGTGATTCCGGCTCCTGGATCCAGCAACGGTCAGGTGTTCCGCTCCACTAGATGAAGGACGCTTTCATCATCACAGAGATCCACATCACGGGATATCGACACGGTCCTTACAGGTGCCGGGAATGATGAAGGACATTCCAGACTTTTCTTCTTTCTCTCCCTACATTTTTTTTCCTCTCCTCCTTCATCCTAAACGGCGTTATTTGATATGTGCAGAGGGAATTACAGCTTCACCCAAACTTCATGTTCCCAAACATCACCTTTCCATGAAGCAGTGAATGCCCAGCCTCACACACACACCCAACCTCACACACACACGCCCAACCTCACACACACACACCCAGTCTCACACACATACACCCCCAGCCTCACACACACCCAGCCTCACACACACACCCAACCTCACACACACGCCCAACCTCACACACACACACACACACCCAGCCTCACACACGCCCAGCCTCTCATACGCACACACACCCAGCATCACACACACACACACACACACACACACACACACACCCAGCCTCACACACGCCCAGCCTCTCACACACACACACACACATACACACACACACCCAGCCTCACACACACTCACACACACACACCCAGCCTCAGACACAAAGAGTGCAATATCACTTTGTCACTTACTAATACAGCAGAAAATATATTTTCTGCACAAACTCAAATGAGTTTTCAGGGCACCACAGAGTTAGCAGAGTAGCACAAATTACCCAGGATAAAAAGAAAACAAGGACTGGATTTGGGGGCCCTGGGTTGGAGGCAAATTGCCCCCTCCCCCCTCAGTCTTGTGGTCAGTCCTGTGGTCAGTCCTGCGGTTATTGCCGACGGTGATGTTTCCGGGGCGGGTCGATTGTCACTTGGCTGTAATTGTGCTGAGGGAAGTGAGCTCAGGTGGAGGGGTGAACTGCTTCCTGTTTGTGGTGTTATCCGCCAGCCGAGTCTGACCAGGATGAGAGGTGCATCTCATTTAACAGGGGGGAGATTACAGGCCATCTGATGGATGTGTGACAGGTGGATGTGGTGTTGCGGAAGAGCAACTGAACTGAAGGCTGAAAATCAGCTGCTGCTTTAGACCCGGGGAACCAGGTCGGCTGACTTAATTGATTAATTATTGGAGTTAATAAAACATTCTTCAGGATTGGGGAGCTGTCCTGCGGGGAGGAGGCCTGCTGATGTCAGTGATGGAGGCAGCGCTTTGGCTGCAGTTGACTGAAGCTGTGATCCCCACCTCATTTCTCCCTCCTCCCTTTCGTGCTCATCTCATCCTGTAATTATGCCACAGGTATATTCTCTGCAGTCTGCTGACGGATTCAGACGCGGCGGAGGCAGTGGAGTTCTCCATGAATCATCCACGGTACGAGCCTGTTAAAACACGTTCTTCCGGCTTGAAATGGGTTCACGTTTCAGTTATTAAATTGCTCTCGGCTTTGATGAATTGAACGCTTGATGCTTGGATAACAGATGTTTGTGGTTTGCAGTTGGATCCAGACGTTGTGTAAGTGTTCGGGTGAGGTAAACGGACAGCGGTCGCGTGACTGGGAGCGCTCCCAGCCTCTCTCACTGCGCCGTCTGTAGAGATGATTCTGCAAACAAAGACGAATAAATGCCTCAAAGGGTCTGCAGAGAAACAGTGAAACTCCCGGAAGAAGAAAGGCCGTGATGAGGAAGTCATGGGTTGCAACAAAAGTTAGAAACAATTAAAATGAGTCTGTTACATTCTACAAAGGTATGGTTTGGTAAGGTAAGGTAAGCCAAGATGAAGTCTGTGTTCTGAATGCCACGCCCTTCCTGTGGGCAGGAGTAACCATGGTGACCATGGGCTTCACAGGAAGTTGATCTCATGTAGAATTGTGTTGCCCCAGGCTCCGCCCCCTTCACCACCCAGGCAGGATCAAGCACCACTCTGGTGTCACACATACACATGCTCCTACACACACACTCACACACACCCCGTCCCAGGAGAGTTTAACCCTTTAAGGTGACATCACCAACATGTCATTAGAATGTTCTGGCCTGAACGTTCTGATGCTGATGTCACAATCAGGACTGGAGTTCTAGTACACCAAATTTTGAAAAAAGGGCCTTCTGTGTTCTCAAACCTCAGCGTCTGTTTGTGCGTTTTAGGACACAGAGGCGGTTCTTGGGGCCTGTGGTCGGAGCGAGCGAGGCTTCAGAACCGGGCTCGGCTGATCTTGACGTGATGGAGGAGCTTTGCGCCAAGCCCTCCTCTGACTGGCTCTGTTTACCGCTCCACTTGAAGTGGGAGCGATTCTCTAATGCCCGGAGCTTACTGCGATCCCCACCATGAAGCCCACCTCAATCCCAGCGTGCACCTCTCCCTCTGAGGCTGCTGTAATAGAGAGGGTCGCACCGCTTTAACACCTCTCCCTGCGGGTGCCGCTCCCCCGTCTGTGTGAGCAGGGCGCACCGCTTCTGTCCCAGCCACCGCACTGCATTCTGGGAGCCCTACTGCCCTGTCCCGGCGATGTTGGCGGAATGCTGCACCTGTTTCGGGGACGTTGCAGGTAGAGGTATGGCGATGGCATAGCGAGCTCACCTGGCCCCCGGGTACACAGGTGGGAGATGAAGAGAGGGATTACTGTGTGGGGAGTTCCCCCCTCTCTGCCTATAGCACTGCTCCTTTAGCTGTGAGGATGGGCCTCTGCTGCAGGACTGCAGTGTGGTTGAGGAGCTCCAGGACTGCAGTGAGGTTAAGGAGCTCCAGGACTGCAGTGTGGTGAAGGAGCTCCATCTGCTGAGTATGATAATACACCAGCGCTTCATACTCGTTACACTTAGAGATAATCATATTTAGAGTGTGTTGGGAAATTTCTTGTTGATAATTGTTTTAGTGTGAGTGCGAGTGTGTGTGTGTGTGTGTGTGTGTGTGTTTGTTGCAGGTGGACGGGGCTGTTTTGGACCGTTCAGGATGGCAGGGCGGGGGGGGGGGGTCTCCTGGGCTCCTGGGCTCCTCCCATCAGAGCAGGGTTGGGGAAGAGAAACTCACCTCCTCCTGTCCCCCCCCCCCACACATACACACACAGACTCACTAATGCCCCTCCCCTCCACAGCTTTACTGAGTCTGGTTTCAATGCTGCTGCAGCTCAACTCTCCCTGCTGATCTCAGTAAAGCTCTTCGCTCACTCACTCACTCCCTCTCTCTCGCTCGCTCACTCTCTCTCTATCGCTCTCTCCCTCCCTCCCTCACTCCCTCTCTCCCTCTCACTCGCTCACGGGAGAGGCACGGAGACAGAGATCACCTGCCGTCGCACCGTTACCCAGGAGGGGGGTGTTGGAAATGTCTTCCCTGGAGGAAAAGCCAAGCAGCCGTTTGATTGACAGGAGAGCAGGAGCTAGACGAACAGGACAGACTGAGCTGGTTCATGACTTTCTGAACCCGGAACTTACATGCTGAGCTAATCAACAGGACGGACAGGGTCTACAAGACCCAGCAAACACGGGATACCTCTGAACCTCTGAACGGGAGATCTGTGGGGCGATGCAGTGCTGTTTCACCTGGAGGCTGGGAGTCTGCTACTGACTGACTGCTGAAGAGACCCGGACCCCAGGCCCCGCTAAGGACCCCACGCCCGCCCCAGACCAGGCTACGAGGTTCTGTCCCGCTGGGCTGTGTGTGAGTGCGCTGGGGGAGGCGAGGGCCTGTATGATCGCCGGAGCGTTTGTGCATCGCTCTGTTTCTGTGAATGGAGCGGAGTGAGAGAGACCCCTGATGGACCGGGAGATACCCGGGGAGAGACCCGGGGAGAGACCCCTGATGTCGATGCTGTTGGTCGCTGGGCTGCTCCTTCTATCGGGGATCAGCGGGGGTTCAGCATCGCCTTGGAGACCATGCACAGGTGCGCTGCTCTCCTGCACACCTGTACCTGTCACTCCCTGATACAGACAATGATACACACCGTCTTTCACTCAGTGAGCTCACAGAGTTTCCATTCACAGACATACACGCACACACTCCATTCACAGACACACACACACACACACACACATACACGTTTAATTATATTTATTCCCTTGATTAAGATGAAGGAGGTTTTACAGGCTTCATGATGCTCCTGACCGAAGCACCTGAGCTACATCATTCTCTCTGAGCGTGGGGTTTATAATGACTACAGCAGCGTGATCTGTGACCCGTGATCTGATTTTGGCAGGCCGTGTTGGACCATTCGCCATGTTTCATCTCTATAGACGCAGCACTTTCTGTGGGATGGGGAATTTTTATTTTTATTTAGTGTGGTTCCTCCCTGTATGCTGTGCCTGTTCTGTACACCTGTCACAATGCACCTGGTTTAATCTACGCACCACAGATAAATCATTCGCTTTTATTTTCGGATGAAAAATGAAGGGGTAAATTACAGGACGGATGTGCTTCCTTCTTCACGACTTTGTGCGAATTAAAGTAGATCAATCCGCCATAAAAACTCAAGTCTCTCGTATACGAGCGCGACTTATGTGAGATGAAAGGTGCCACTCCAAAAACAAGCCGAAGTTCATCGGCTGCGGGTTTCCTCAGAAACGCGCGTGTGAAACCGGAGACCGCAGGCGTCACTCAATCAAGAGCTCACACAGGTGCAACATGAAGACCGGAGGAAAAACACGGGGGGAGAAAAAAAGTCTTTCTGTAACGTGTTGCAGCCTGCGCTCCTCGTGTACGGCGTGAGAGGCCGGCCCGCGATGATTACAGGCTGCGCGCCAAATTGCCGGGACACGCAATGAAAGGCTGCGGCGTTGACCTAATGGAGCCGAAACCGAAGAGCTCTGCGTTCTGCGTCGTGCGAATGGCATCTGACGGCCAGGCCCTGTTCTTAACATCGCTCCTCTGTCGCTGCAGCCCGCGTTTTAACCCCAGGAATCCCCTGACGTGGGCATTATTCAGAGCAAAGTGTCTCTGGAAGATCAAAGGACGGCCATAGTCACCTGTGCCTGTCGCCTGGGCCTCCTGGCCAATCAGAAGCCCCAACCTGATCTTCTTTCTGTCAGGTTTGAAGAGGAAGGTCATCACACTCATCGCTAAATGAAAGGGACCCTGCAAAACGTCTCTCCTCAAGTGTTTTAGCCGTGTTATGAGACTTTAAATCATTCTTCTTTTAGGGGGGGGGGGGCATATAGCCACTGACATTTCTAGAGTGTGCTGCTTTTCTGTAAACTCATGCGCTTTGCTGACCCCTCTCTACCTTTGAAACTCTTTATTTAGAATGTATAGTATATTATAATATAAATCTATATTTACAGACTTCACCTCTCCCACAACATCCCTCTGAGATTATTCAGAAGCAAAAGAAAAATGACAAAATAAGCAAAAATAAAACTGCAGTTAAACATCAATGTATGAAACAAATTCACAAGGGTGAGTCACTTTTTAGTTCACTCCATTCTCTCACCCTCTCACTCCATTCTCTCACCCTCTCTCTCCATTCTCTCACCCTCTCACTCCATTCTCTCACCCTCTCACTCCATTCTCTCACCCTCTCTCTCCATTCTCTCACCCTCTCTCCATTCTCTCACCCTCTCTCCATTCTCTCACTCCATTCTTTCACCCTCTCTCTCCATTCTCTCATCCTCTCATTCCATTCTCTCACTCTCTCCATTCTCTCACCCTCTCTCCATTCTCTCACCCTCTCACTCCATTCTTTCACCCTCTCTCTCCATTCTCTCATCCTCTCATTCCATTCTCTCACCCTCTCTCTCTCCATTCTCTCACCCTCTCACTCCATTCTCTCACCCTCTCTCTCCATTCTCTCACCCTCTCTCCATTCTCTCACTCTCTCCATTCTCTCACCCTCTCTCCATTATCTCACTCTCTCACTCCATTCTTTCACCCTCTCTCTCCATTCTCTCATCCACTCATTCCATTCTCACCCTCTCTCCATTCTCTCACCCTCTCTCCATTCTCACCCTCTCACTCCATTCTTTCACCCTCTCTCTCCATTCTCTCATCCTCTCTTTCCATTCTCTCACCCTCTCTCTCCATTCTCTCACCCTCTCTCCATTCTCTCACCCTCTCACTCCATTCTCTCACCCTTCTGCTCATTACGGGTTTGGTGTTTGAGTCTCACTGTGGCTCACACTGCATTGTGTATCTGCTCCTATCACCAATATAAATTAATTATCTATTCATATTTTGAATAAAAGGAGTAATATACTGCATGTAAACATAGTTGCAGAAATTCTCTCCTGTGGTTTCTGTTTCGGAAACAATTTTACAGAATGCAGAATTTATTTACTTACCAGCAGTTTCCCATCTCAGACCCAATGTTTTTTGTGAAATTATCTTTCTAAAATATCTGTGATATTTGCCTCCAAAAGCCATGACTGAATAAAAATACAGCATTCCATAACTGAATGTTTGGATTAGAATGCTGTTCTGAGCTCGATTGGTCTTGCCTGGTAGAACTGAGCCAACGAAGACAACCGGCTCAAAATGCGATATCCATGGAAATACTGCATAAACAACACAATATTCATAAACAAACCGGCGCGTATCATACCACAGAAAGCCTGGAGGCATAAGTCTCTGCTTGTATGTGTTGGGAAGTTTTCCAAATATAAAACATTGATCTTCAATGAAAACATCCCAACATCTCTCAGCCATCTATCACCAAATCTCCATAGAAATGAATCCTGTGCTTCATTACATTGCATTACATTATTGGCATTTGGCAGACGCTCTTATCCAGAGCGACGTACAACGAAGTGCATACCCATAACCAGGGATAAGTTTGCTGAAAGACCCTCGAGGGAAGTACAATTTCAACTGCTACCTGTACAACAAAGATAAGGACGAGGGCCTTTTTTTTTTTTTTTTTTTTTGAGAACAAAGAAACAAACAAACAGAGCAAAAGTGACCAAAGTTAACTATCCAAACACTGCTTACCTAGCCAACTAAAAATACCGATACACAAAGCAAGTCACAGAGACAACAATTAATGTTCACAGGGTGGTAGGGAGGGATGGGGAGAGGTGCTGCTTGAAGAGGTGCGTCTTCAGCTTGCGCTTTAAGGGGGCTTCCCTGTTCTCTGACACGGATTTGCATTTTCAGACCAAGACAGGCAGCTGAAACAGACAGGCCATACCAGTCACACAGGCACTGCACACGCTCCTCATCTCCTCTCTCCTCCTGCAGATCTGCTCCCGCTGGACCTCCTGTCCCACGCCCTCCCCCAGGAGGGGGGCTCTGTGAGGGGGGTGCGCATGGTTCAGGACGGGGGGGCCCGGGGCCTTCGCTTCACTGGCCCCCCCTCGGCGCTCAGCTTCCCCGCCTCGAAGCTCTTCGTCAACTGCCACTTCTTCCCGCGGGAGTTCTCCATTGTGGTCACGCTCAAAGTGGCACGCATCGCCCCGAAGGTGAGTCAGAACCGGAGTCACGCACTGCCCCTGAGGTGAGTCAGAACCAGAGTCACGCACTGCCCCTGAGGTGAGTCAGAACCCGAGTCACACACTGCCCCTAAGGTGAGTCAGAACCAGAATCACGCACTGCCCCTGAGGTGAGTCAGAACCAGAATCACGCACTGCCCCTGAGGTGAGTCAGAACCAGAGTCACACACTGCCCCTGAGGTGAGTCAGAACCAGAGTCACGCACTGCCCCTAAGGTGAGTCAGAACCAGAATCACGCACTGCCCCTGAGGTGAGTCAGAACCAGAGTCACACACTGCCCCTGAGGTGAGTCAGAACCAGAGTCACGCACTGCCCCTGAGGTGAGTCAGAACCCTGCTCACAGAACACCACACAGTGGTCACTACAGGAGAGCTGAAGCTGAATGGACCTATGGAGCTGCATCAGTAACCTGCCTGATCACTCTTTAAACCTCCCCTCCTTCTGTCTCTCTCTCTGTCTTTCTCGCTCCAGAAGAGTGAGTACATCTTCTCTCTGCTGGAGGAGGGCTCTGATAGGCTGCTGATGGGTCTGCGTTTCTCCCAGAACCACCTGCGCTTCCTGTTCCTGACCCCGGCGGGGGGGCGGAGCCTGTCCTTCCGCTCCGTGCGATTGGCCGATGGCGGCTGGCACACGCTGGCCCTCGCGGTGTCTGGAGTCCACGCCACGCTCACGCTGGACTGCGGCCTGCCCCTGGACCTGTGAGCGCTAGACTAGACCGGGGTCTGTGGAACAGAGACGCAGATTAAGCCTAGTCCTGGACTAATCTTAACTTTGAATGGAGATTCTCCATACAAAACTCTAATCAGTCCAGGACTAAACTTAACCTGTGTCCGTGAAACGGGCCAAAAGTGTCCCGACACAAACATGTGAAATGAAACATTTAAGCAGAAATTGATCCTGTGGAATAGTCAAAAGCAGCTGCATGAGTACAGACGTCACAGGGCAGGAACGCCGTGCTTGACTGTGTGTGTGAAACGGTGATTCTGTGTGAAACGGTGATTCTGTGTGAGACGGTGATTTTTTTTTAACCGCAGCGTGGACGGGCCAGCGTTCCCCCAGGCCCTCAGCACGCGGGGCGGCCGGTTCTACGTGGCCAGCAGGAGGCGCTGGAAAGGCCTGTTCTCCGTAAGACATCCCGCCGTCGATCATTATGACCTCATTACCAAGACCTGTGTGGATATTCCCTTATTGTGAACAGACAGATTGTGTAGGGTTAAATGACGGTCGTGTCGGGTTAAATGGCGCTTGTGTAGGGTTAAATGAGACAGCTGTGTAAGGTTAAATGAGGGTTGTGTAGTTTTGTGTGGGGTTTAATGATGGTTGTGCTGGGTTGTGTGGGGGTTTAATAATGGTTGTGTACCCTACGGCGTAGCCTGACGCGCACCTCCCCAGAAATGTAACTACGCATTGCTGCGACGCGGACCGTAAGAACTGTGATTGGTCCGCTTGTTAGTGTCACAATAAATTCTATCCCCCTTACAAAACTTATCCCCTCCGGGATCGATATATTACATATGAAGCACTACATAGTCACAAAAGCATCGCTAGCTTGCCGATGCAGAGCCTATTACACACAGCAGTAAACAAATATGATTGACGTCATTGCAGAGATGGAACCGGAAACGGGATAGAATTTGTTGTGATTACGAAACTTAACGTTTCCGGTTCCTTCTCTGCACACCCCAACGCACAAGTATAAATGCTCTCAAAGGCATAGACTCGACGCAGAAGTATAAATCAGGCTTAAGGGTTTCATGACGATTGTGTGGGGTTGTGAAGACCTTAGATGTGCCCCAAATGTAGCAATTTTTAAATCCCGGTTAAGAACATTTCTCTTTTCATGTGCCTACTACTAAATTCTAGTGTGTATGGTACTACTGCTACTGCTACTGCTACTGCTACTGCTACTGCTGCTGCTGCTGCTGCTGCTACTACTACTACTGCTGCTACTACTACTACTACTACTACTACTACTACTACTACTACTAAATACTAGTGTGTATGGTACTACTACTACTACTACTACTACTACTACTACTACTACTACTGCTGCTACTACTACTACTACTACTACTAAATACTAGTGTGTATGGTACTACTACTACTACTACTACTACTACTACTACTACTACTGCTGCTGCTGCTGCTGCTGCTGCTACTGCTACTACTGCTACTACTACTGCTACTACTACTACTACTACTACTACTAAATACTAGTGTGTATGGTACTACTACTACTACTACTACTGCTGCTGCTGCTGCTGCTGCTGCTACTACTACTACTACTACTACTACTACTACTACTACTAAATACTAGTGTGTATGGTACTACTACTACTACTACTACTACTACTACTACTACTACTGCTACTACTACTACTACTACTACTACTAAACACTGAACTTTATCTTAACTTAATTCTTTAAATTATGTCTGTAACTCTGTACTCTTTTAACTATCTTACTCTTTTATGTTTTTTTTTGTCTATTCTTATGTAAAGCACATTGAATTGCCTCCGTGTATGAAATGTGCTATACAAATAAACTTGCCTTGCCTAGGGTTGTGTAGTGTTGTGTAAGTGTGTAGGGTTGTGTAGTGTTGTGTAAGTGTGTAGGGTTGTGTAGTGTTGTGTAAGTGTGTAGAGTTGTGTAGTGTTGTGTAAGTGTGTAGGGTTGTGCAGTGTTGTGTAAGTGTGTAGGGATGTGCAGTGTTGTGTAAGTGTGTAGTGTTGTGTAGGTGTGTGGGGTTGTGTAGTGTTGTGTAAGTGTGTAGAGTTGTGTAGTGTTGTGTAAGTGTGTAGGGTTGTGCAGTGTTGTGTAAGTGTGTCTGTGTGTCTCTGTCTCAGGGGCTGGTGCAGCAGCTGGTTCTGGTCCCCGGCTCTGACGCCACCTCACGCATCTGCCCCTCCTCCAACCCGAGGCTGGCCACCCTGTCTGTCCCACCCGCCCTCCTGCAGCTGCCCAGCACACCGCCCGCCAAACAGGCCCTGCCCTACCCCTATGGTGAGGGGAGGGGTGAGGGGTGAGGGGTGGGGGGTTCTGCGGTTATGTTCTGCACTGAAGGATACGCTGATTAATCACTTCTAATGAGAATTTCTGTTGCATTGAAACCCCCTATTGCAGAAATGAAATGTATGCCGATATATTGACATAAAATACATTATCAGTGTCAGATATTATACTGTCATGCTTCATAATATGTGGGCAAATGATTACAGATGCTGCAAAATCTTTTTTTTCATTTTTTTTTTAATGCATGGCTAGGAAATACAGTAATATTCAGTTACCCACATAATCAAAATATTTACAGTACTTTGCGGTATATCACCTTTCAGCTATGTGTCATCACAACTGGCGATGTGATGTGGACCCGTCCAGCCTGGACACTTAAAAAAAAAAAAAAAAAAAAAACTGGCGGTATTGTGTCTTGTGTGTTTAGGACAGGGCTTCAGGTGCGCCCAGGTTCTGGGGCGGTGTGTTTGGGGTGTAAACACGGTGCTGTGATGGTGCGGGTGAGAGAGCCTCTCACCCCGGGGTCAGACCGCTGGGTTACGGACAGTGATGGAGAGCCCTGTGTTTGCATTCCTGTCTAACACCAGAGCGTCGCGCGGTTTCAGGTTTGGGGCGCAGAGTGGGCTGAGGATCGTTGCTATGCATTAAAGTGTGAAGGAACAGAAGTGTGACTCTGAAAGCTGTTGAACATGTTATGATGAAACCCCAAACACTTATTCATCCATATGCCCTTCAGAAAGAAGAGGGTTTCATATGTTATCCAAATGCGTTAACAATGAATTACTTTACAGCTTGGAATATATATATATATATATATATAATTACTTAAACTATAATTAAAAGGCTTCACAGAGACCGCTTGCTTCACCGCTTGTTGTCCTATGAAGGTGAGACCTGACATCCTGACATTGTAGATTTATCTCCACAGAACAGTTCTCATTATGAACACTTCAGTTTGGAGTGTTTGGCAAGAGCTTTGCAATCTTGGCAGGTCTGTCTTTCCTTAGTTTAGGGTGCAGTGTATCATCAAAAAATAGGTACTGACCATCAAGGTAAGATATTGGAAGAGCAGTCTTCTGGCAGTTGGAGGGTTGCCGGTTCGATCCCACCCTGGGTGTGTCGAAGTGTCCCTGAACAAGACGCCAAGACATCAAACCCCTAAATGTTCATGACATTTGGTTGGTACCTTGCATAGTGTGTGTGTGTGTGTGTGTGTGTGTGTGTGGGGGTGAATGAGAAGCATCAATTGTACAGCGCTTTGGATAAAGGTGCTATGCCAACCATTTACCATTTACCATTAAGATAAGACGCATAATAACCGTGTATTATTATTTTTATTATTATACCTTGTATGTGCTCCAGGTAGAATTAAGTTGCTTGAAGAATAATCTTTCTTTCCCCTTTTCTAGAATGACAGTCATTCCACCTGTATCATGTATTATTGCATTATTATTATAATTACCTAATTACCAAAGTTATCTTCTTTAATCCTTTAAGATGTGAAGCCTCAAATCCTGTATTAAAACTGAACATTCTAATGCTGATGTCACAATCACAACTGGTATTTTGAAAGCAGTGGAGTTCTAGAACCTTTTCAGCCTTTTGGAAAAAACCAGACAGACAGACCTACCATTCAAAGGGCTCATTACAGAATACTCACACGAGCAACACAGAACTACACTTTACCCAGCAGGGAGACGGTAAGGGTTGAAAACTACACTTTACCCAGCGGGGCGACGGTAAGGGTGAAAACTACACTTTACCCAGTGGGGAGACAGTAAGGGTGATGACTGAAGTGTTCACACTGACCGCTGAAGCTGTGCTGTCCTTCCCAGAGGCGGACATGCGCGTGACTCTGGGGACGCGGCCTGTCTGCAGTCAGCCGGAGCAGGGGCAGCTGTGGTTCGACACCCTGAGGAGGGGGCTCTTCCTGTGCGACGGGGGGGCCTGGGCCTCCATGCTGCAAGGTGAGCCTGTGTGTCCCTGTGTCTCTCTGTGTCTCTCTGTCTCTCTCTGTCTCTGTGTGTGTCTCTCTGTCTCTCTCTGTCTCTGTGTGTGTCTCTGTGTCTCTCTGTGTCTCTCTGTGTGCCTCTCTGTGTCTCCGTATGTCTCTGTGTCTCCGTGTCTGCGTCTCTCTGTGTGCCTCTGTGTCTCTCCGTGTCTCTGCCTCTGTGCCTCTGTGTGCCTCTGTGTGCCTCTGTGTGCCTCTGTGTGTCTCTCTGTGTGTCTGTGTGTCTGTGTGTGTGTCTGTGTGTCTGTGTGTCTCTATGTGTGTCTGTGTGTGTGTGTCTGTGTGTCTGTGTGTCTCTCTGTGTGTCTGTGTGTCTGTGTGTGTGTGTGTGTGCGTGTCTGTGCCTCTGTGCCTCCGTGTCAAAATAATGCCATATTTTAGACGTGACTTATTCAAGTTGTCAGATGTGAAATACTTCAAAATAACTATGCATTGCTGTTATTATTGTTGAATAACCCATGTCTAAAATGGATACTGTACATGAGACGTGAGAGGTTTGCACTTTCAGAGAAAGAGAGGCTGGACTATGTGGAAGAACACCAGGACCTCTACACCAACTCCCAGACGTTCGACGCTGAGGTCTTCCACATTCCAGACGTGGGCCTGTTTGTGGCGACCGCCAACCGGGATTCCCAGCTGGGATCCGGGATTTACAAGTGGACTGACGGAAAGCTGGAGTCGTACCAGAACATCAGCACGGCAGAGGCCATGGCCTGGAAATACTTCACCGTGGACAAGAAGGTCAGGGGCTCCGAGGGGTGATGTCACCACAGGTTACGCTGTGTTGCGCAATGATGTCCAGAGTGCAGGGGTCAGGGGTCAGAGCATAAAGGTTGTGTGTTTCTCCACACATGTACTCACTCATTACCCTGCTGAAAATTCCCTCTAATACCAGCTGGGATTCTATTCTAAGCTGATCTATCTGATCTGTGGCTGGTCAGAGCTGGTCAGAGCTGGTTGAGTAAACTGATGGACGAGCTGATCCTGTTTATTAATAATAATATACCTGAAGCTTCAGAAATGAGCCTTTCATTCTATATCTGAACAGTGAGAGAGTGTGAGAGAGTGTGAGAGAGTGTGAGAGTGTGAGAGAGTGTGAGAGAGTGTGAGTGAGTGTGAGTGAGTGTGGAGTGAGCTTTAACAGAAATTGTTGTTCCCTTTATGGCGGTCAGAAGAAAGAGGCTCAGAGCTGGTTTCCATGGCGACCGTCTCGGTAAACAGAATGGAGGCTGTTTGGATGTACTGCTTTGGGGAGCAGGTGGCACATATTTGCACATAACTTGTGTATTCATGTTGTAAATCACAGGAGGTCTATCTGTTAGATACATAATCCCTTTCTTATCTTTGCAAGTTAAATCTGTTCTGTGTTCATTGCTATAGTGTAGTATATATTTTTTATTTTAAAACTTAATACAGTGGTTTGTGCCATGCCAGAGTAATTACACCCATAACCTGGTTAAAACTAAAAGTTTGGATGAGTGAACCTTAACTGGAGTACGTTTAGTGTCCAACAATGCCTTGAACACAACGGTCCCTTGATTTCAGAGCGATTGCATTGTTGTCCACAAGAGGATAAAAAAATAAATCAAATTAGATTTCACAGCAGATGTGTAACTCTGCTTTTCCACTGCAGTTAACATTCCTGATATTCCTTTATCTGAGGCCTGGTCAGAGTTCTCCTCTGGGCCCCTGAATGAATGAATGGATGGATGGATGGATGGATGAATGGACGAGTGAATGAATGGATGGATGGATGAGTGAATGAATGGAAGGATGGATGAATGGAAGGATGGATGAATGGATAGATGGATGGTTGGATGAATGGACGAGTGAATGAGTGGATGGATGAGTGAATGAATGGAAGGATGGATGAATGGATGGATGGCTGGTTGGATGGATGGATGAATGGATGGATGGATGGTTGGATGAATGGATGAACAAGCCTCCTTAGGGTCACCTCAGAGGCCCGTCCTCCTGCTTTGACTCTTCTTCAGAGGTTTCTGGTGGTGGCGAATTCGCGTGGGAGGCGTGACGGGGAGCCGGAGCTGTCCGTGATCTACAGGTGGAGCGCGGGCAGGAGGAGGTTCCTGCCCTACCAGTCTCTAGAGACGCACAGCGCCAGGGACTGGGAGGCCTTCCGCATCCAGGGGGAGCACTTCCTCGCTGTGGCCAATCACAGACAAGGTACAGCCGGGAGACGCAACGACCATCTGCCATGTTGCTGTAAGTCAGGGCTGCCCAACCCTGTCCCTGAAGATCTACCCTCCTGTAGGGTTTTACTCCAACCCTAACAGAGCAAACCTCATTCAACAGCTAGAGCAGGGCTGCCCAACCCTGTCCCTGAAGATCTACCCTCCTGTAGGGTTTCACTCCAACCCTAACAGAGCACACCTAATTCAACAGCTAGAGCAGGGCTGCCCAACCCTGTCCCTGGAGATCTACCCTCCTGTAGGGGTTCACTCCAACCCTAACAGAGCACACCTCATTCAACAGCTAGAGCAGGGCTGCCCAACCCTGCTCCTGGAGATCTACCCTCCTGTAGGGTTTTACTCCAACCCTAACAGAGCAAACCTCATTCAACAGCTAGAGCAGGGCTGCCCAACCCTGTTTCTGGAGATCTACCCTCCTGTAGGGTTTCACTCCAACCCTAACAGAGCACACCTCATTCAACAGCTAGAGCAGGGCTGCCCAACCCTGTTCCTGGAGATCTACCCTCCTGTAGGGTTTCACTCCAACCCTAACAGAGCACACCTCATTCAACAGCTAGAGCAGGGCTGCCCAACCCTGTTTCTGGAGATCTACCCTCCTGTAGGGTTTCACTCCAACCCTAACAAAGCACACCTCATTCAACCGCTAGAGCAGGGCTGCCCAACCCTGTCCCTGGAGATCTACCCTCCTGTAGGGTTTCACTCCAACCCTAACAAAGCACACCTCATTCAACAGCTAGAGCAGGGTTGCCCAACCCTGTCCCTGGAGATCTACCCTCCTGTAGGGTTTCACTCCAACCCTAACAAAGCACACCTCATTCAACAGCTAGAGCAGGGCTGCCCAACCCTGTTCCTGGAGATCTACCATCCTGTAGGTTTTCACTCCAACCCTAACAGAGCAAACCTCATTCAACAGCTAGAGCAGGGCTCCCCAATCCTGTTCCTGGAGATCTACAGTCCTGTATGTTCTCACTCCAACCCTAACAAAGCACCCCTCATTCAACAGCTATAGATCTCATGGAGCTCTGGATTCATTGAGTCATTTTACATTTCACTAAAGACGATGACGCACAACATCCTATACATGCAAATCAACACTAGCACGAAAGAGAAATGCTGTAGTTCCCTATTTTATTTAAAAGAAGTGCTGGAAAAACAAAAGTTTAAAGGCAGGTGTGCTGTAGGTGGAAAGAGCTAACCCAAATCTCCTTTGATTCCCAGGTGTAATACAGCTTGTGTACTGTTGAACCTGGTAATTGCCCTCAATTGCTTCCATAAGATATTGGGCAGTAATGTTACAAGACTGTGGGCATGATTTACTAGCATGTGCAAAACCAATAACAGGACTGATCGGTTGTAGTATTTCATTGGCTGTGTTTTTAGCACATGCTCAGAGTCTGAGGACATTGGGTACTCGGTGTTATAATGTGCACTGTGTGGGTACCTGTGCCTGTGTGAATACCTGTGCTTGCTTCACAATGAAACGCATCGGTAAGTGAAATGGTGGTAAAGCACGTGCTGTTGGTCGGTGTTTTGTGTGAGGTAAGAGGCGGCTCACTTTGATATCTCATCCCCATGTCCCTTTTCACTCCCGCTGAAGGGATCTTGTATCGTTTTTTGAATTGTTCAAAGCCTCAACTGTCAAAATAAAGGAGGGGCTTTTCCATGGGCTGGGCTTTCATCCCCAGGAGGACAGGATGTACGGTAGCGGTGGCTAACCATGGGAATAAAGCGGCGGGGGGGTTCTGTGGGCAGGGTCCAGACAGAGGACAAGAACACCTGCAGGTTAGACAACATTCAGCCAGCCCCAGACTGAACGTGTCCAGTAAGATTCAAACTTGTCCAGTAAGATCCAAACATGTCTGGTAAGATCCAAACGTGTCCAGTAAGATCCAAACGTAAGATTCAAACGTGTCCAGTAAGAGTAAAAATAACAATCGCTGCAAGGCCTGGGTCAAATATGTAATCGTTTTTGATTCAATACTTTTCTATGCTTTCCTGAGCTTGTCTGGTGTACTGGAACCTATGAAATACTCTCAAAAAATGCAAACCCTGTCTTCTGTTGGTTGGCTCAATTTCACCAGTCAAGATTAATCGAACACGGAAAAGTACAATTACATACTTGACTCAGGTCTGAAAGGCATCTAGGATGATAAGCACAGGAACATTTTAAATTCCACCATTTTGTTTTATTCCACCATGTTGTTTTTCAGGAGACAGCAACCATAACATTAACAGTGTGATCTACAAGTGGGACCCGGGCAGGAAGGCCTTCGAGGTGAACCAGACCATCCTGACCTCCGGAGCGTACGACTGGGAGTTCTTCACGGCCGGGTCGTACCACTTCCTGGTGGTGGCCAACACCTTTAACGGAGTCTCCACCCAGATCCCGTCCGCCATTTATATCTGGCTGGGGGGCGCGTTCCAGCCCTTCCAGTCCATCACGGTGAGTCACGTGACATGAATGGAGCCAAATGATTGGATAATGTTTTCCTCATCACTGTCTTCCTCCATGCTAAGAATGTAGAACAAAAGCGACTGAAGAGTGCATTTTCTTCACTGGCTTCACTTTATTCACCATCCCTCCTATGATTTTACTTGATTCAGCATCCCTCCTGTGATTTTACTCGATTCACCATCCCTCCTGTGATTTTACTCCATTCAGCATCCCTCCTGTAATTTTACAGAGTGAGAGGAACACAGATATATTCTGTGAAGACTAAAGAAGGTATTGGACCTACAGTATATCCACTGTAAACTGAATATCACATTTGGGTTGAGAGTGAAACGAGGTGAACCATAAAAAGGTGAAACCAGGTGAGATGAGGTGTGGTGCAATCTGCAGGGTTGTGAACTCTCCCTGAAGCCCTGTGCAGTGAATCCCCCTGCACAGGTGTGTGAGTGTGTGTGAGTGTGTGTGAGTGTGTGTGAGTGTGTGAGTGTGTGAGTGTGTGAGTGTGTGTGAGTGTGTGTGAGTGTGTGTGAGTGTGTGTGAGTGTGTGTGTGTGAGTGTGTGTGAGTGTGTGAGTGTGAGTGTGAGTGTGTGTGTGTGAGTGTGAGTGTGTGTGTGTGTGTGAGTGTGAGTGTGTGTGTGTGTGTGTGTGTGTGTGTGTGTGAGTGTGTGTGTGTGTGTGAGTGTGTGAGTGTGTGAGTGTGTGTGTGTGAGTGAGTGTGAGAGTGTGAGAGTGTGAGAGTGTGTGAGTGTGAGAGTGTGTGAGTGTGTGAGTGTGTGTGTGTGTGTGAGTGTGTGTGTGTGAGTGTGAGTGTGTGTGAGTGTGTGTGAGTGTGTGTGAGTGTGTGTGAGTGTGTGAGAGAGTGTGTGAGAGAGTGTGTGTGTGTGTGTGTGCGACTATGAGTGTATGTGAGTGAGTGTGTGTGTGTGTGTGAGTGAGTGTGTGAGTGTGTGTAAGTATGTGTGTGAAAGGGGGGTGGACTGTCTGCTGCCTTAAAAATAAAATGTAAATGTCAAGACCTGATGAGGCTTGCAGTGTCAATACAAACAAACCACATGACTTAGTAAGAGAGGTATAATTCATAATTAAAAACCGCTTTAATCACTTTCCTGCTTCACATTAATAGATCATAACAGTGATCCCAGCAGACACAGAGACACACAGAGACACACAGACACTGTTGTGAGGGGAATTCCAGAGCATGGAGAAATATGCAGGAGACATCACACACCACTGATTAATCAAATTCATACTGGCACACAGCAGACTCATTACGTGTTCATTACGTGTATTAATTATGGAGGTTTTTCCATTGACTGCAATTATCTGACAAACACAGACTTATAGAAAAACATTCCCAAAGACGCCTCCCTTGTAGAAGGGCCCAGACAAATTCCATTATTACATTTGTTGACACTGGTTATTAAATTGTTTCAAAACTTTGCCTCAGGCAATAAACTACAGAACTCACATACCTGATTTAATCAGGCACTTTCTCCTTCATTTTGAATAACAACATTAATCAAGACTTTTAATATAACTTACACATGATTGTGGCTTTGGCAGTCCTGAAATGTGATGACTACAGTGTAAACAAGAAAAGTAAAGACTTGAGGCTGTATTTAGTTATTCAAAGCTAAGGTCACATCTTGCAGCAGACAGATGGTTTGGACTACTGAATGAAAGGTCTGCACGTTCATATTGACCAATACTGGCCGGTCTCTCCTGGTCTCCCCAGACATTCGGAGCGACAGATTGGGAGATGTTCCAGATCGGAAGCAGGGTCTTCCTCGCCGTGGCCAACGGGCAGAAACTATACCGAAAAGGGCCAAGCGTCTACAACCTCAACTCCACGATCTACGAGCTGAACATGGCCACCAGGTCTTTCCTCCCCTTTCAGGACATCGTGACCTACAGGTGTGTGGTCTGACAGTGTGCGGTCTGACAGTGTTCAGTCTGACTGTGTGTGGTCTAACGTGTTTATTTTGGGCGGTCTGTAACGTAGTGGTTAAGGTATATACCTGGGACCCACAAGGTCGGCGGTTCAATCCCCGATGTAGCCACAATAACATCTGCACAGCTGTTGCGCCCTTGAGCAAGGCCCTTAACCCTGCATTGCTCCAGGGGAGGATTGGCCCCTGCTTAGCCAAATGAACTGTCAGTCACTTTGGATAAAAGCTACATGGCTAAAAATAACATGTAAAAATATTCTGACAGAATAATGCTTTTCCTCACCTGACTCGTCCTGCTCTTCCCCTCATCAGTGCAGTGGACTGGGAGTTCTTCACGCTGGGCGATGAAAAGTTTCTTGTGGTGGCCAATTCCTACGATGGGACGTCCTACTCTTTAAACAGTGTTATTTACAGGTAAGGTGTCATTCAACTCTTTTCACAAGGCCTGTCTGTGTACAGCTATCGCAGAACGTGTCAACTTTATTAATTATTTAATGAATCGTTATTAAACATGTTTATGAACAAGTGACACTGAGCAGGGCAGGAGTGTGACTGTAACCCCGCTGACAGGTGGCAGGGGTACGAGGGCTTCGTTCCTGTCCACCGCCTGCCCACCATCGGGTGCAAGGACTGGGAGTTCTTCACCTGCGCGGACGGCTCCTACCTGCTCTACTCCAGCGCCACAGAGCCGCTCGCCAAGGTCCTGAGGCTGAAGACCTTGTGGCAGGTGTGACAGGTGTGGCAGGTGGGACAGGTGTGGCTGGTGTGGAAGGTGTGATGGGCATTTCTCAGACTGATCTCCTGCATGCAATGGTGGCAGAAAGGAGACACAAGACTGAGTAGGCCCAGAGACCTCACCAGAGATTCGAAGTTGCTCCTGCTTTGACTGCACGGGAGCAGCTGAACCTGGAACAGGGGACTGACTCACCTTTTAGAGTCCGGCCTGGACACCCTGCTGCCGATGTCACAATCACTACTGCCTGCTGAGTTCTAGAACACGGACTTCCCAAAAGCCTGCTCTTCAAAGGGTTACACATGCGGAGGTTCTTTTGCAGCTTAAGAACAGCGGCAACGTTTAATCTGCAGCTGAATTTTACATCTGCCATGAACCCAGGGATGGATCCAGAGGAGAGGGCAGCCGGGCGGGAGGCGTGTCTTCAAATGTACATCCTGATGGAGAATCTTTGTAGATCCTTCACACACTAATGGATTAAATGTGATTTCATTGTTCTGAGTGAAACTGAGATGTGTATGTTACTATCCACAAGATAAATAAAATGTAATTTATTGACATATACGAGAACAAAACATCTGCCCCATCACATATGATTATTTACCTGAGGTTTTATTTCAATTTCATGTTTGTTCGTTTTAAGAGTAAACTCAGGTCAGCAGCTACTACATTACAATTGAGCTGTAAATATATATTATTATATGTATAATATAATTGATAAGCTATATTTTTAGGGTGGCCTGTAGCGTAGTGGTTAAGGTAAATGACTGGGACCCGCAAGGTCGGTGGTTCTAATCCCGGTGTAGCCACAATAAGATCTGCACAGCCGTGGGAGCAAGGAGCTTAACCCTGCATTGCTCCAGGGGAGGATTGTCTCCTGCTTAGTCTAATCAACTGTATGTCGCTCTGGATAAGAGCATCTGCCAAATGCCATTAATGTGATGTAACATTATGTAATTTTAAAACAAAGTTCAGGCAATCGTACTTGTGACACATTGTTTACTTAAATCTACATGTGTATAAGGTTGCTGCTTGGCTGAATATGAATATGTATGTTCATTGTCCACTTGTGGACATTTTTGTTGTCTTCACCTTGCAAACTATCCGCAATTAAAAACACATTTAGTGTTGATGCTTCCACCTTGGCTCAGTAAAGGCATTCACCATGACCACAGGCTGGGCTGTCCATCAAGCCACGAATTTGGCTTTAGCCTGGCAGTGGTTGGCTTCCCTGGGTCAGGGATGCTCAAATCTGGCCCTCAAGATCAGTGGTACTGCTTCTTTTCTCTTCTACCTGTCCATAGTCCAGTAACGTGACTTATTGGCCGGAGACGGCACACACCCACGGACTCCGGGTTTAAGTCAGGTTAACCGCTTGGAAGGGAGAGTTCTGCTGTAGCGCTGTGTGGCCTGTAGAGGGCGCAATGGTTGCTTAGTGCAGTTCAGTCGCGTCTTGGTGGCACTCAAATCGGGGTTCGGACCAAAATTGAATATTAGACAAGTAGTCTTCACATTACTTAACTACTGAACAATCCAATTTTATTTCATTTATAAACCGCTTTTTACAGAAGTCTATTACAAAGGCGCTTCAGAGAATAGCAGACGGGCATACCAGAGTTATATGGCATTAACAGTTACATTTCTTACAAACGTTTTAACAATAAACGTATTGTTTTAAAAAAAAAAACAGAACATTAACCAAAAAGTTGGCACCATTTATATATATATGAATATATGAACCATCGAATGTGAACGCTGTCATTTCCGGAAAGGTAAAACGCCATCCCTTGCGTACCTACCGTTATCAAAGGACGTTATTGTCCTTTGATTTGTCCTGTGACGCACTTATTACGATGAATACATTGAAGTGTACAAATATGCATTAATTCATATAATTCATATAAAAAAACTTACCAGATTTATTCTTCGGTTATTTATCGATGGAAGGTTGGAATTTTGTATGTTTCCCCCTTTACTGCGCTCACTCAACCATGTCCTTAACTGTGCATTCATAAATCATGTCCATGAAAATATTTGCAGGTTATAAAAAGTCTGGTTATAAATCATTCATGAAAAACTGAATGAGCTGGTGATGATTACGTCTATGGTCATTGACGTCATACATCCATTTCCCCACATCGCTCACGTCGACGAACAAACAATTGGGACTTGTAGTTTATGAATGTTTTAAGTGTCATTGAGTGTTATACTAATGTTACGACGTTAAAACCACGACTACCACAATGCACCGACATACACTTCGCATTCGAAAACATGGCTGCGTACAGTGTGTTACTGGTGTTTTTATTTTCATGTACGTTGCAGATTTATTTTTCCTGGCCAGAGTAAAAATAGCTAGCTACCAATCACAATCACATCTAGCTTGGTAATTTAGTTGATAAGCTAGTTATCTTAAGACGTTAATTACGGTTACTTTGAGACAAGTGGCTAATATAAGTTGAATGTTCAGGAGCTAGCGCTAGCCGGTGAACTGAACGCCTATATGCACATGCATTGAGTTTCATTTCGCGTTTTTATTTAGCTGAGATACTCAACTAGCTATTTATGTAGGACGTTCGCTTATGAGCCGGTGCGTTGTCTAGCCATGTTTTATCCCGTGAAGTCCGCTTACTCCCGGGTGTGTCCAGGAGCTGTAAATCGCGAGCTGGGAAAGACAAAGATGAGATAGCATGAGGCTAAATATCTTCAATCTTCGGCTAACTGGCGAACAATTCTCTAAAACTAATTCATAAGCGTTTTGCCTACGGCCGGGACACAGAGTCGGTGTGTAAAATAAAGCGAAAACAATCATGTTTGGAAATCTGTTTGAAGAAGACGAGGAATCCTTTTCTGCTGTCCCCACCGGGGGAAAGGCTGCGAAGGGGGCAGACGCCGAACCTCCTCCACCACGGACAACCGTGAAGCTCAGCGGTCTTAAAAACCAAGGTGGCACCTGTTACCTGAACTCCCTCCTGCAAACCTTACTCTTCACGCCGGAGTTCAGAGGTACCTGTTGTTCGAGAGATAGTAGCAACATTAGTGTCGTATGAGAAACAAACAAACAAAAAAATGGATTCCTTTTAGTTAGTTGTGAGGAAATCACAACAGTTCACTGGGTAATGTACAGTACTGTAGTTCACCCTGCCCTGTCCACATTTTCATGTATGCATGACACAGATATTTTAGCCCCAACCGCTTAGAATATTGCCCGACCACTGTCATTTGATATTTTTAGCGTGTGACGTACCCTGCTGTCCATAGTCCGCTCAATGCGTCTGTGATGTTTTTGGCAGAGGAGTTATTCAGCCTGGGACCGGGGGAGCTGGGAAGTCTCGCTGATCGGGACAACGCGGAGGCTAAGGTAAGGGCAGAGAGCGCACTCTGACCTCCACCCTGGATACACCTGCAGCAGTGTGGTATTAGGGGTCGTAGAACTGGGCTTATCACCCAAAGCTTGCAGGTTTGATTGGCAGGTAGGACACTGTTGATGAGCCAGGTACTTAACCTGAGTTGCTTCGCCAGGTACTTAACCTGAGTTGCTTCGCCAGGTACTTAACCTGAGTTGCTTCATAATATTTACAGATGTATAAATATGCAAATGCACGAAGTGATTTCCTTATTAGCTCCACTGTATAGGTGTAACCCCTGCTGGGAGAGCTGCAGACTGGTTTTCACTGTTGCTCTGCTCTTGGCTCACTTCACCGGGTCACCTGGGTCTGATTTAGCTGCTGATTTGAAGGTGAAAATGAAAACCAGGAGAGCTTGTGGTTTGAGGTGTGTGTGTGTGTGTTCTCCTGCGCAGGTGCGTGTGTGTTCAGGTGTGTGTGTGTGTTCTCCTGCGCAGGTGCGTGTGTGTTCAGGTGTGTGTGTGTTCTCCTGTGCAGGTGTGTGTGTGTTCAGGTGTGTGTGTGTGTGTGTTCTTCTGTGCAGGTGCGTGTGTTCTCCTGTGCAGGTGCGTGTGTGTGTGTGTGTTCAGGTGTGTGTGTGTGTTCTCCTGTGCAGGTGCATGTGTGTTCAGGTGTGTGTGTGTTCTCCTGTGCAGGTGCATGTGTGTTCAGGTGTGTGTGTGTTCTCCTATGCAGGTGTGTGTGTGTGTGTGTGTGTGTGTTCAGGTGTGTGTATGTTCTCCTGTGCAGGTGTGTGTGTGTGTTCTCCTGTGCAGGTGTGTGTGTGTGTTCAGGTGTGTGTGTTCTCCTGTGCAGGTGTGTGTGTGTGTTCTCCTGTGCAGGTGTGTGTGTGTGTTCAGGTGTGTGTGTTCTCCTGTGCAGGTGCGTGTGCGTGCGTGTGTGTGTGTGTGTGTGTGTTCTCCTGTGCAGGTGTGTGTGTGTGTGCTCTCCTGTGCAGGTGTGTGTTCTCCCGTGCAGGTGTGTGTGTGTTCAGGTGTGTGTGTGTTTTCCTGTGCAGGTGCGTGTGTTCAGGTGTGTGTGTGTGTGTGTGTGTGTGTGTTCAGGTGTGTGTGTGTGTGTGTGTGTGTGTGTGTATGTGCAGGTGTGTGCGTGTGTGTGTGTGTGCTGGTGTCTGTGTGTGTGAGAGTTCAGGTGTGTGTGTGTGTGTGCAGGTGCGTGTGTGTGTGTTCAGGTGTGTGTGTGTTCTCCTATGCAGGTGTGTGTGTGTGAGTTCAGGTGCGTGTGTGTGTGTGCAGGTGCGTGTGATCCCGCTGCAGCTGCAGAGGCTGTTTGCTCAGCTCCTCCTGGTGGACCAGCAGGCCGCCTCCACCGCAGACCTGACTGACAGCTTCGGCTGGTCCGGCACCCAGGTACGGAGGGGCCCTGTGCTCTGGGTGTGGGGCTCTGTGCTCTGGGTGTGGGGCTCTGTGTATCGGATGTGATGGGTGATGTAATGTGACTGTAATGTCTGTATTACTCTGGTTGTGATGTGTGTGGTGTGTGTGATTGTGGTGTGTGTATTGGATGTGATGGGTAATGTAATGTGATTGTAATGTCTGTATTACTCTGATTGTGATGGGTGTATTGGATGTGATTGTGGTGTGTGATTATGATGGGTGTATTGGATGTGATTGTGGTGTGTGATTGTGATGTGTGTATTGGATGTGATGGGTGATGTAATGTGATTGTAATGTCTGTATCACTCTGATTGTGATGGGTGTATTGGATGTGATTGTGGTGTGTGATTATGATGGGTGTATTGGATGCGATTGTGGTGTGTGATTGTGATGTCTGTATTGGATGTGATGGGTGATGTAATGTGGTTGTAATGTCTGTATTACCCTGGTTGTGATGTGTGCTGTGTCTGTGGGTCCAGGGGAGCAGTCAGCAGGACGTGCAGGAGCTGAACCGGATCCTCTTCAGCGCACTGGAAAGCTCACTGGTGGGGACGTCTGGCAGCAGCCTGATCCACCGCCTCTACCACGGAACCGTGCTCAACCAGATCGTGTGCAAGGAGTGTGGACACACCAGCGAGAGACAGGTGTGCGCGTGAGAGAACGCGTGAGAGAGTGTGTGTTTGTGTGTGTGTGTGTGTGTGTGTGTGTGTGTGCACGCATTGTGTTGATAATGTCCCAACATAATTACTGTATGACTGTCTGCATCAGGAGGACTTCCTGGACCTGACGGTGTCTGTGCGCGGACTGTGTGGCCTGGAGGAGGCGCTGTGGCAGATGTTTGTGGAGGAGGAGGTGTTCGAGGGGAACAATCTGTACCGCTGCGGGGGCTGCGAGCGCCTCGTCACCGCTGCCAAGGTCCGCCACCCCCACCACCCCCTCACCCTCACACCCTCTCCCCACACCTTCACCCCACACCCTCACCCTCTCCCCACACCCTCACCCTCTCCCCACACCTTCACCACACCACCCCCACACCTTCACCCTCTCCCCACACCTTCACCCCACCCTTTCCCCACACCCTCACCCTCTCCCCACACCCCCTCACCCCCACACCTTCACCCTCTCCCCACACCTTCACCCTCTCCCCACACCCTCACCCTCTCCCCACACCTTCACCCCACCCTCTCCCCACACCTTCACTCCACCCTCACCCCACCCCCCTCACCCCCACACCCTCACCCTCTCCCCACACCTTCACCCCCACACCCTCACCCTCTCCCCACACCTTCACCCCACCCCCCTCACCCCCACACCCTCACTCTCTCCCCACACCTTCACCCCACCCTCACCCCATCCCCCTCACCCCCACACCCTCACTCTCTCCCCACACCTTCACCCCACCACCCCCACCCTCTCCCCACACCTTCACTCCACCCTCACCTCACCCCCACACCCTCACCCTCTCCCCACACCTTCACCCCCACACCCTCACCCTCTCCCCACACCTTCACCCCACCCCCTCACCCCCACACCCTCACCCTCTCCCCACACCTTCACCCCACCCCCTCACCCCCACACCCTCACTCTCTCCCCACACCTTCACTCCACCCTCACCCCACCCCCCTCACCCCCACACCCTCACTCTCTCCCCACACCTTCACTCCACCCTCACCCCACCCCCCTCACCCTCTCCCCACACCTTCACCCTCTCCCCACACCCTCACCCTCTCCCCACACCTTCACCCCACCCTCTCCCCACACCCTCACCCTCTCCCCACACCTTCACTCCACCCTCACCCCCCACACCCTCACCCTCTCCCCACACCTTCACCCCCTCACCCTCACCCTCTCCCCACACCTTCACCCCACCCTCACCCCACCCCCCTCACCCTCACTCTCTCCCCACACCTTCACTCCACCCTCACCCCCCACACCCTCACCCTCTCCCCACACCTTCACCCCCTCACCCTCACCCTCTCCCCACACCTTCACCCCACCCTCACCCCACCCCCCTCACCCTCACTCTCTCCCCACACCTTCACTCCGCCCTCACCCCACCCCCCTCACCCCACACCCTCACTCTCTCCCCACACCTTCACTCCACCCTCACCCCCCCCCCTCACCCCACCCCCCTCACCCCCACACCCTCACCCTCTCCCCACACCTTCACCCCACACCCCCCTCACCCCACCCCCCTCACCCCCACACCCTCACCCTCTCCCCATACTTTCACCCCACCACCCCCCTCACCCCACACCTTCACCACCCTCTCCCCCACACCCCGCCATCCTCACCCCCACCACCCCCTCACACCCTCTCCCCACACCTTCACCCCACCACCCCGCCACCCTCACCCTGCCGTTCATTAAATTCATTAATATTTATCCTTTTATTGTGTTTACCTTTCCTCCTCATATGCATATCATCTTCTCCTAATGTTTATGTGAAGCTCTCTGAATTGATTTGTTTGTGTGAATAAAGTTTGGGGCGTTCCCCCTGTGTGTGCAGTCTGCCAGGCTGAGGAAGCTGCCCCCGTTCCTCACCATGTCTCTGCTG
>NC_083776.1:7661242-7708742 GCF_963514075.1 Conger conger | reverse complement strand
CGGGGGAGGAGGCGGGGCCAGCGGGGGAGGAGGCGGGGCCAGTGGGGGAGGAGGCGGGGCCAGCGGCTGGAGGGTGTTTCCCGCTGCAGACATGCACCGGACCCTGAAGGAGCTGGCGCTGCGAGACGGAGACGCCCTGCTGGTCCTCCAGCCCCAGGCCTTCCACACCAGGTGCGTGGGGCCTCCGGGCACTCTTCTTCTCTGAATTACAACAGGAGACAATTGTGAAATGGGCCATTGGCACAGGTTATGATCATGATAATTATAATAATACTTTATTTGCATAGCGCTTTTAGTAACACAGTTAATAACACATGCACTGTACTAGAATCCCACAAAAGATCAACAGTAACAGTAACAACAGGATAAAAGGCTGAGAATTCAGGCATGCATGTATACAGACCTAAACATATGAACAATATACATACCCATGTCAAGAGACAAGAACATAAATAATACTAAATAAATTTCCAAAACGCAGAAGTGCGTACACATACAGTATTGTGCAAACGTCACCTGTATAACATTCTGTACAGATAAGATTCTTTCAAAAATAATTCAATGAAAGGTCCGAAATAAACATACTATAGATTTTACATTACACTTTAGTAATTTGGCAGAATAGTTAAAAACTGAATCAAATCAAAAACTGCATTACTTCTCTGAGATAGCCAACGCTGTCCGGAAGGAGGAAAATGAATATTTGGAAATCTCAAATGTGTTCTTTTATACTAACACACACAAAAAACATATGTGTAATAAGGTCAAATACTTCTGCACAGTACTGTACATGAATGAAATGAAAAAGTGTGCTGAGTTACTGTAATGGCAGTTTGATTCATGTCCTCCGTCCGAAGCTGGTTTGCGTTTAAACTACCCTGCCACACTCTTCATCACTCTTCATCATCTCCACAGCCTCATCAGCGTCAGCGGGGACCTCGTCACCGTGACGACCCCGTCAGACTGCCGCTGGCTGCAGGTGGAGTTCTGTCCCCGAGGAAGAGGAGTGGCGGGCGGGGAAGAGGAGAATGAAGGCGAGAGGAGGAGGGGAAAGGTGCCTGCTGCTGGAAACATGGTATGTGTGTGCGTGTGCGAGTGAGAGTGAGGTGTATTTACAGTGTGTGTGTGTGTGTGTGTGTGTGTGTGTGTGTGTGTGTGTATACACACACACACACACACACACAGTACTGTGCAGGACTTTTAGGCAGGTGTGGAGAAAATGCTGTCAAATAAGACTGCTTTCAAAAATAGTTTATTTTTATCAATTAACAAAAGGCATGAACAGAAGAAGTGAATGAACAGAAGAAAAATCTAAATCAAATCAATATTTGGTGTAACCACCCTTTGCCTTCAAAACAGCATCAGTTCTTCTAGGTATACTTGCACACAGTTTTTGAACTCGGCAGGTAGGTTGTTCCAAACATGTTGGAGAACTAGCCACAGTTCTTCTGTGGATTTAGGCAGCCTCAAATGCTTCTGTCTCTTCATGTAATCCCAGACAGACTCGATGATGTTGAGATCAGGGTTCTGGGGGGCCATACCATCACTTCCTGGACTCCTTGTTCTTCTTTACGCTGAAGATAGTTCTTCATGACATTGGCTGTATGTTTGGGGTCGTTGTCCTGCTGCAGAATACATTTGGGGCCAATCAGATGCCTCCCTGATGGTATTGCATGATGGATAAGTATCTGCCTGTACTTCTCAGCATTGAGGAGCCTCCACCATGCTTCACTGTTGCCTGCAGACACTCATTCTTGTGCCGCTCTCCAACCCTTCGGCAAACAAACTGCCTTCTGCTACAGCCAAATATTTCAAATATTTCCTGTGTTTTCGTGCATAGTTGAGTTGCTTGGCCCTGTTTCCATGTCAGAGGTATGGCTTTTTGGCCGCAATTCTTCCATGAAGACCGCTTCTGACCAGACTTCTCCGCACAGTAGATGGGTATACCCGAGTCCCACTGGGGTCTGACAATTCTGAGCTGATGGCACATCTTCCGATCCACTGCGTCTACAGTTCGCAACGTTGCTTTTGTTTCTTTGTACTTCTTCAACAGAGCTTGAACAGCACATCTGGAAACCCCTGTCTGCCTTGACATTTCTGCCTGGGAGAGACCTTGCTGATGCTGTATAACTACCTTGTGTCTTGTTGCTGTGCTCAGTCTTGCCATGGTGTATGACTTCTGACATTAAACTGTCTTCAGCAACCTCACCTTGGAAGCAGAGTTTGGCTGTTCCTCACCCAGTTGTTACTACACAGCTGTTTCTATTTCAGTTAATGATTGTGTTTCAACCTACGTTTTAAATTGGCTATCCTCCTGTTTGGTATAATTGGTTAATCGCACACCTGACTATATGCCTACAAAATCCCTGACTTTGTGCCAAGAAGAATTGATGCTGGTTTGAAGGCAAAGGGTTAGTCACACCAAATACTGATTTGATTTAGATTTTTCTTCTGTTCACTCACTTTGCATTTTGTTCATTGATAAAAATAAACAATTAACATTTCTATTTTTGAAAGCATTCTTATTTTACATCATTTTTTCACACCTGTCTAAAGGTTTTGCACAGTACTGTGTGTGTGTGTGTGTATATATATATTCAGTGTATGTGTGTGTGTGTGTGTGTGTATATATTCAGTGTATATGTATATTGTGTGTTTGTGCAGCTGCTGTCGGAGGTGAAGCAGAGGGCTATTGAAGAGCTGCAGCTTCAGGACCAGCTTCAGGGTGAGACCCACCTGTCAATCACTTTCAATCACTGTCAATCACTCTGACTATAGGATAGCATAGCACCCCCCTGCACAATCACAAGATAAGAAATCTAACTATTTTCAGACAGTCTTGCCAATGTACTTTTACAATTGTGCATGTGCGTATGTATGTATACAGTGTGTGTGTGTGTGTGTATGTATACAGCGTGTGTATCACTGCTGTGTTTCTCCTGTAGGTGTGAGGTGTTGTCTGAGGCAGGTGGACAGCGTTGGCAGACTCCTGCCTCCAGGTATGGCTTCTTACACACTGCCTTGTTACTAACACCTGTGCAGTGACTCTGTAACCAGTGTGTGTGTGCGCGTGTCTGTGTCTGTGTCTGTGTGTCCCTGCAGTGCGTGAGTACCTGAGCGTGCGTGAGGCCGGGGTGAAGCTCATGACCCTCCTCATCCTCTGTGCTGGAGACGCACCGGGCCCCACAGAGGTGTGTGTCCCCTGACCGCCACCGCCACACCGCGTGTGCACACGAGGCTTCATCTTCCATACGCGCTGTGAACTCTTCATATCTTCTCATCTATTTCTGCACCTGTGTCGCACATTAACACGATAAACGTGTACGCTTAACATTCGTTGTTTTTCATGTTTATTCATTGTATTCATCAACTCCCTCCCTCCCTCCCCCCCAGCTCTTCCTGTACTACACAGTGGGGAGTGACAGCCATGCTGCACCGGAGCAGGAACTCATAGTGCAGGAGACTCTCACTGTGAAAGAGGTGAGGTGTGTGTGTGTGTGTGTGTGTGTGAGAAAGCAGCAGTGAATGTGTGTGTGTGTTTGTGTGAGAGTGTGACAAGTGAAGGAGGTGAGCCGTGTGTGTGAGTGAGAGCAGCAGTGTGTGTCTGTGTGTGAGTGTGAGAGCAGCTGTGTGTGTGTGTGTGTGTGTGTGTGTGTGTGTGTGTGTGTGTGTGTGTGTGTGTGTGTGTGTGTGTGTGAGAAAGCAGCAGTGAATGTGTGTGTGTGTGTTTGTGTGAGAATGTGACAAGTGAAGGAGGTGAGCCGTGTGTGTGAGTGAGAGCAGCAGTGTGTGTCTGTGTGTGAGTGTGAGAGCAGCTGTGTGTGTGTGTGTGTGTGTGTGTGTGTGTGTGTGTGTGTGTGTGTGTGTGTGTGTGTGTGAATGAATGTGAGTGTGAATGAGAGTGTGTTGTGTAAGTGTGTGTGAATGTGAGTGTGAATGAGAGTGTGTTGTGTAAGTGCTGAGGGGTGTTCTCTCTGGTTGCAGTGTCTGAAGCTGATGGTGAAGTTGGCTGGTCTGGAAGGTAACCTTATTTCAGCATCCTTTCCCTTTCCCATCTCCTTGCGGCCATTTTGAGAATGCTCCATTTTGATGGCTTGCCTGTCCTGTCTCCTCCCCAGGGGAGGCCTGGCACCTGAGGAAGACTGACTGGTGTGAGGAGGTGGGGGACGCGCTCACAGAGGAGGTGAGGCTGTTCTCACTGCGCCCCCTGCTGTGTGGAGGCTTTCATATGCGGGACTGAATGGAATTTTTTTTATCCGCTTGTGTTGTGGAGGAATATTGATGTTGATTCTGCCCCGGTTGAACCCGGTCTAACCCGGTCTGATCCAGACTGACCCAGACTGACACAGTCTAACCCACCGTATCTCACTCATGGTCTTCTCTCCCAGAACTCCTCTCTGGCCGAGCTGAAGATCCGCAGTGGGGACACCCTGGTGCTGACGGAGGGCCGTCTGCCCCCCAAGGTACCCCTGTGTCCTGTGTGAGGGCACCTTTACCATTTTAACATGCATCTTTTCTTTCTTCTCTGTGCCCTCCTCTTCTTGTGACATCTCCGCAGCTGTCTGCAAATATTAAAGTTAATGAACGGACCGTGATCCATCCGCACGTCCCTGGTACAGCCATCCCACAATGCTTTGCTTCAAACAAATAGCTGAAAGGGTGATGAGGTATAGGCATGATTAATGGGGCCCTGAAGAAAGGATAATTCTGTAATTGTACGTTAAACACGATTACAGCTCACAGATATGTACGTTGAACACGATTACAGCTCAGATATGTACGTGGAACACGATTACAGGTCAGAAATGTCCTGAAATGAGTGATGGCAGGGTTGTGAAGCAGGCTGTTTCCCTGTCCCAGGGGTTTCTGAAGTTGCCGGTGTGGTTCCACGGGGAGCTGACTGACGGCCTCCTGCAGGACGCTCAGGGGAACCATGTGACCAACGGGGTGGAGGGCGTCTCCGCTGCAGGTGAGACCGGGCGTGGCCAGGGGTGTGGGGGTCAGGTGGGTGTGGCTTGAGGCTGACGGTTTCCTTTGTGTTTGTGTGTGTGTGTGTGTGTGTGCGTGTGCGTGTGCGTGTGTGCATTACAGATGAGTCGAGGGCTGAATTTCAGTTTGTGGGACAGGTGGAAATTTCAGGGGAAGCATCTCTTGATGACCTCAAGACTCAGGTACAGAAAGACCTGAAATGGGACAGAAAGAAAAAAGCAGTATAGTGTTGAATGTAAGGATGTTTAATGTGATTTGTGTTTGACGTACCTTGATGGTGTGTGCGCGTCTGTGTGTGTGTGTGTGTGTGTGTGTGTGCACGTGTGTGCACGTGTGTGCATGTGCGCGTGCGTGTGTGTGTGTGTGTGTGTGTGTGTGTGTGTGCATGTGTGTGCGTGTGTGCGTCTCTCTCCTGCAGGTGATGACTCTGCCCGCTCTGCACAGTGTGTGTGTCCCGGCTCCTGCCTTCCTCAGGGTGTGGGTGCTGGAGAGCAGGAGACTCTGCAAGATCCTCAGAGGAAACCAGCTGCCCCTCAGGTACCTGCTTCTACAGACACACCATCTACAGACACACACACCATTTACAGACACACACAATCTACACATACACCCACTGTCTACAGACACACACCATTTACAGACACACACTATCTACTGACACCCACCATCTACAGACACACACCATTTACACACACGCACACACACTATCTACAGACACACCATCTACCGACACACTATCTGCACATTCACCTACCGTCTTCAGACGCACACCATCTACACACACATACACACTGCACATACATCCACCATCTATAGACACACACCATTTACAGACACACACAATCTACACATACACCCACTGTCTACAGACACACACCATTTACAGACACACACTATCTACAGACACCCACCATCTACAGACACACACCATTTACACACACGCACACACACTATCTACAGACACACCATCTGCACATACACCCACTGTCTACAGACACACACCATTTACAGACACACACACACTATCTACAGACACCCACCATCTACACCTACAGGATGGCTGCTGGTTATTCTCCCTCACCTCCCTCTCTCTCTCTCTCTCTCACCTCCCTCTCTCTCTCTCTCTCTCTCACCTCCCTCTCTCTCTCCCTCACCTCCCTCCCTCTCCCTCTCTCTCTCACTTCCCTCTCTCACCTCCCTCCCTCCCTCCCTCTCTCTCAGGAAGCTGAAGTTGGGCAGTGGGACAGAACTGTGTGTTCAGCAGCTGCTGGACGAGGAGAATCTGGGGTAAGAGCTGTGTGTGTGTGTGTGTGTGTGTGTGTGTGTATGTGTGTGTGTTTAATCAGTGTGTATATGTGAGTGAGTGAGTGTGTGTGTGTGTGTGTATGCGAGTGTGTGTATGTGTGTGAGGTGTGTGTGTGTGTGTGTGTGTGTGTGTGTGTGTGTGTGAAATCAGTGTGTATGTGAGTGTGTAATCTGTGTGTATGTGAGTGAGTGTGTGTGTAATCAGTGTGTGTGTGTGTATGTGTAATCAGTGAGTATGTGTTTAATCAGTGTAAGTGTGTGTGTGTGTGAGTGTGTGTTTAATCAGTTTATGTGTGTGTGAGCGCGTGTCTGTGAGTGTGTGCTTAATCAGTGTATGTGTGTGAGTTTAATCAGTTTGTGTGTGTGTGTTTAATCAGTGTGTGTGTGTGTGTAATCAGTGTGCATGTGTGTGTGTGTGTAATCAGTGTGTGTGTAATCAGTGTATGTGTGTGTGTGTGTGTGCGTGTGTGAGTGTGTGTGTAATCAGTGTGCGTGTGTGTGTGTGTAATCAGTGTGTGTGTGTGTGTGCGTGTGTGAGTGTGTGTGTAATCAGTGTGTGTGTGTGTGTGTGTGTGTAATCAGTGTGCATGTGAGTGTGTGTGTAATCAGAGTGTATGTGTGTGTGTGAGTGTGTGTGTAATCAGTGAGTGTGTGTAATCAGAGTGTATGTGTGTGTGTGTGCGTGTGTGTGTAATCAGTGCGTGTGTGTGTGAGTGTGTGTGTATGTGTGTGAGTGTGTGTGAGTGTGTGTGTATTCAGTGTGTGTGTGTGAGTGTGTGTGTAATCAGTGTGTGTGTGAGTGTGTGTGTAATCAGTGTGTGTGAGTGTGTGTGTAATCAGTGTGTGTGTGTGTGTGTGTGCAGGTCGGGGGATCTGGTGCTGCGGGTGCAGATGGGGGTCCCTAACCCTTTGGGGGCTGCGGGGGAGCAGCAGTTCTACCCAGCGGAGGAGCTGGTTTGGGACACGAGCCGCGACGCCTCCCCCCGGGCCCTCCACCTCGCCCTGGGGGCCCGCTACGGCCTGTCCCCCGACTGCCTGCACATCGCCAAACACTTCCCCGAAAAACACGCCTGGACCCCCATCTCCAACTGGGTGAGGACGAGGAAGATCGGGGGATGAAGGGGGAGGGGTGGAATGTCTGACTGGAGGTGTGAGGTGTTACATTAGCATCTGCTACTTACCTGTATCAGACGCAGGATTACTGCGCTGAGTAAAACCCAGTACAACTCTTTTTACTTCAGTCCATGTTCCAGATTTATGAGCGCTCCAGGTTTTATTCCAGCTAGCTCAGTAATCCTGCTAGGAAACAGGCTCTGGGAAGGCTGGTTTGCTAGCGTTAGCGTGTTGTGTTTTTTGCTTATGTCGCTGTTGGTTGATGACATCACTCAGAGCCAGCAGGTGTCGAAGCGGAAGAAGAAAAAGAGAGCAGAGAGCCTGCAGGGGGCGCCGTTTCACTTGAAAGACGGAGATCTGATTGGAGTCAAGGTGATCTAATAATAATAATAATCATAATAACTTTATTCATACCGCATGGGGTCATGCTATAGGGAGAGACAGTGGCTGGAGTTCTGATCGGAGTCAAGGTACAGAGATGACCTCTGTGCAACTGTCGTTTTTTCACAACCGCATAGCAGCTTTGAAATTCACGGTTGTGATCGTAACAAGTGTAATTTATCTTGTAGAACAAGACGTGAAACTCTGTCTCTTAAGCGTACATTAACCACAGACCTTATTCTCGGCTCAAATCGACGCCGTGGCGAGTCTGAGAGAATGCACGTCCAGGTGTCAGAGCTGCATTCGCTGTGTGAGGGTCGGGGGTGGAGTGGTTCTGACCGTGTGCTTTGGGACAGAACCTGCTGCTGGACAGCAACCGGGACTTCAGCACGCTCACGGACCGGCTGGGACAGCAGAGCCTCCAACAGGACACTGCGAGCCGCAGGAGAGGGTGGGGCATCCGCCAATCACTCACACCTGTACACCCGCCAATCACTCACACCTGTGCACCCGCCCCCTCAGTCTCATAGTACTCTCTCCCTGTGCTTTAGGGGCGGGGCTGTGAGGCGGGGGGAGGAGCCATGATGAAGGGGGAGGGGTTATGAGGAAGAGGCAGGGTCTCTGTGGAAAGGGGAGGAGGGGTTATGGGGAAGGGGGTGTGGCTCTGTGGAAAGGGCAGGTGTTATGGGGAAGGGCTGGGGTTGTGAGGAAGAAGAGGGTGGGGGCTATGCTTGAGGGGGAGGGGCTCTGAGGAAGGGGCAGGGCTGTGACATGTTTATCCTCTTCACCTTGGTATCTGGGTTCCTCTGCGCGTTGTGCATTTTGACTGGTGTGGTATGTGTACGTATGTTCTCCCCCCTCCTTGTTTCAGACATTCAGCATGTGCATTTCTCCTCTGGTCCAGCAGGGGGCAGAACGGCAGCGTGGAGCCCAGCCTGGGGACGGGGTCTGAGCAGAGGGGTGCTGGGAAATGCAGGAAGCCAGAGGTGGCCTTGTCAATCAACGTCGGGGTCTTCAGATAGCACCCGCCCCCCAGCCGGACTACACACTCACACACACATGCTCACACACTCTCATACACACGCACACATGCTCACACACAGGAGTCCTGGAAGAAGACTGTGGTCGCAGCATCTGTGTGCCAAACGGTCTCCACATCTTCTGTTTCTATGCAATCTGGAGCGGCCATCCAGCCCGTCTCCCCAGAGCAGATCAGTCTGCGAGCCCTCACAACTCAACTCACTCTAATTGGAGAAGAGATCGTCTGTCATTGCGTTAATTAGACACCACAGTAACATTACCTCATCTGTTATATCAGGAGAGCTCGGTTGTTTGGCAGTTAATGCTCTCTGTGGCTCGGTCACTGACCAATCGCCTCACACCAAGCTGGACCTAGTGGCCAATGAAACGGCGGAGAACTTAAACAAATCTGCATACTGTGTTGTTATTGGCTGTGTTGTTCGAGTGAATGGGTCACCGGAAGCACTTGGATAAAACCAGCTGGTTTATTATGTTATTTTTTATTGTTTAGGGGTGCTTTGGTCTGAGAATGTGTTTTTTGTTTTTTTTTTGTCTTTTTTTCAAAGCCATGTATTTAATGAGTGCAGAGAAAGCACATTGCTGTGTGACAAATTGAGCTGTTCTTGGAAATTCAGAGAAAGCTGAGATTTCACTTTGAGAACGGGTACCAATGAGTATAATTTCACGGTCTCTTTATTTGAAGATTGGATGAGAAATTAATCTTACTGGGCTGATTAGCCAGTACTGGTGATTTGTTTTCTCTCTCAATTTCCACAACATTTCTCAAAGTAATGACAAAGAGAAACTCCTTTCAGTGGAAGAAGATGAAGTTTAAGCCTTTTTCAAATATACTGTATTTTTGTTCAGTTTTTTTTATTTTTATTATTCTCTTCCTATTTTGTGTGTGGAATATAAAGTCTAGTATTATTTTTAAGACCAAATCCCTGAACTGAACAAAGGGAAGTGCAGAAGCATGCCTTATTACTGAAGGCCCAAAGCCAGCCCTGAGGAGTGAGGAGGAGGAGAGAGCCTTCCTCCCTCTGGGGCTCTGTGAGTGGATGAGAACAGTGTTATCAACCACTGTCATTAAGTGCATTACAATCAAGTCAAACTCCACCTTTTTCTGTTCTCTGGCATTTACTCTTAAACATTTGTCCTTAACGTCTGTTATAACCACTACCTCATTAAATGAGTGGTTGTAGACAGGAGACATCATTAAATATTTTCAAGGTTTTATTCTGAAGCCTTTTGACCAGTAATATGTATGAACTGTGTAAATTCTGTATACTGATTCTTTGAAGTGAGTAGAATATAAGGCATACTAAAACGTTTATCTGTACCATTTAATTGCAAATCAAACCGTCAATAATCATTTTAGTTTGTGTGTGGGGAGAATTGTTGGCTTCCATATATTTCATGAAACCTTTTTTCCACTTTATGCACAAATCTGGGATGAATCTTGGAAAATATACGTTTGACTTCCTGCAAATGTAACGCGGGGGCAAAATGACCTCAAATCTAAAAAACTTAAATTTGTACAATACATGATTAATAAAAACATAAAGCTGTACTTCCTTTTGTTTTGATGTGTTCTTTCTGTAGCTGTCGGAGAAATAAAATCTTGTCAAAAAATTTGTCAAAATGTGGCAGAAATGTATCAGGGTAAAAACACACCTGCGGCGCAGTTTGAACACACAAAACCTGTTCATGTGCCTATTGCCACAGTCTAGAGACGGAAATGATTTATCTGAAACTGAGGATTACAACATCATTAAATGGTATCAAACAGCCAATTGACAACTTTTTTAAGACGGCTCGATAGAGAGTTCTACGCTGAACACGGTTCATACAATGAAAAGCTAAACGCGTAATCATAAACCAAGAAGTTACAAGTGGGTAATATTAGTCTATGTAGCCTAGGACACGCGTTCTCGTGTAAATGGATTCAATAATGTAAAGTAACTTCTGAAATGTCCTTGTTAATTGTTACTGCTGCATTCTCACTTTACAAAATAGTGTGCGGGAGGAATCGGTTTTCCGCACACTATTTTGTATAGTGAGAATGCAGCAGTAACAATTAACAAGGACATTTCAGAAGTTACTTTACATTATTGGCAGCACCAAGGGACAGCTGGTGGGGGAAAAATTGTTTACAAGAAATGCTGTTGGCACTTCAGGGAAGGAAGTGTCGAGCCGTGACACTTCCTTCCCTGGAAGTGGTTATAGTTGGTTAAGTGATAATTATATATTAGCTACGTACCATTCAAGTAGGTTAAAGGCGATACACGGTTGGTATGGTAACGTTTTGAACTGTGCGCCGCTGCGCCCATTCGCCGTATTTTGCAGTAGACCATTTGTTTTACTCCAAGCCGCACGATGGCGCTGCAGGTATATCTAACTAGTCGTTTGGGTTCCCTTGACATTTGTTTTTATCGTCTTTGATTCTAGGTCGGAGGGTGAGATTTCGGATTTGAATCCGGTCTGGGATTTCAAGAATAGTAACAGAAATAGCTTTCGTTCGCGCAAATAATTTGCTATAGTGAAAACCTTACGAACATTAAATCATTGGTTTGTAAATGTGATCATGGACTGTCCGTCTGACAGCGTTGTTGTTCTGCGTAAGAGCTGTGTTTTAGAGCTGTCACATTACAGAACCGCGGCTTCCAGCTTGGGTAAGTTAACTTTCCAGCGATTTGGAATGTTTTTCCCCCTTTTAACGTTAATTAAAATCTAAATTTAAAATGTTTCGTTGTAAATGTTTTAATAGTTTCTCTCTGTCTGTCTCTAATAGGAGGTAGCTAGATGTGTTTATATGAATCTACCGGTATGGTTTATTAGCTGTAAATTAATTGTGCAGTGCTGTTGTCAGCCAAACCTACTGACTGTTAAACCTGCTTTGCTACCGTTACCTAGCGGCGAGCTATAATAACCTAACGTTGATCATTCAGCCACTGATATCAGCAAAAATATAACGCTGCCCGATAAGGGAATGCCTGCATACTGTATTTTCTCGTTCATACCGTCAAAAGGAATGTTCGTCAATTAATTTAAACATTAGCTAACTCATATTTAGACAAATACACTTGAGCCTCTAACGTTAGTTGATAACTTGGTTCTTGGTTTTCGCTTCAAAATGTAAAATTTCCTTTGATATAACGTTAAGCCATGCAATATGTCCTATTACAATGTCTGCAAAATCCGGGACGTTTGTCCCAGCGCGGAGTGTGTCCTCGCATGAATAGCTACAGTAGTTTACAGCTGGTGCACGTATATGACCTCATATGACCGAGCCGTTATTAATGATAATTTAGCTGAGATTGATATGAACTTTATTAGCAGTAAAGGACCTGACGCCACACCATCACCTTTTTTTTTTAGACGATCTCGCTCGCTTTTGAAGACTGAACGCCTGCGATGGAGGCCGATCTGCTGATTGACTGGCAGCAGGAGCGGGCGGAGATGCGGGCCGAGCTGTCGCGGATGCAGGACGAGCTAGCGGAGAGCTGCGCGGAGAAGGAGGAGCTTCGGTCCCGGGCGCAGGCTTTGACTGACAGGGTGAGCAGCGGCGCCGTGTGTTTCTCTCCGCCTCTTTGTGAGACAGTGTCGCTGCTCGACGCAGGGTCGGTCACCGGGCGCGTGTCCTCCTCAGCTGGCGCAGTCTCTGGACACCATGTCTGCGCGGCAGGACGGCGAGCAGCGCGACTGGAAGCGGAAGCTACGGGAGGGCAGAGAGCGAGAGGCCCGGCAGGCCCAACTGATCCACAAGCTCCAGAGCAAGGTCTGACCTCCCAGGGGCGTCTGTGGCACGGCACTTTTACAGGGTTTAAAGCAAAGCCTGATATTCAAATGTTCCATTCCAATGATCAGGAAAGTGTGTGTGTGTGTGTGTGTGTGTGTGTGTGTGCGCGTGCGCGTGCGCGCGCTCTGGCATAAGGGCGTGTGAACTTGTGCATGTGCACGTGTGTGTAAAGGTGTTTTGTGGGTCTCAGGTTCTGGAGTACAGGGCACGTTGTCAGGGTCTGGAGGCCCAGATGAAGAATGAAGAGAGAGAGCTGCACTCCAGAGAGGTGAGGAACAAAACCAGTGCGCTCAGGGCTGGGGTCAGGTCTACTGCGCTGGGGTCAGGGCTGGGGTCAGATCTACTGCGCTGGGGTCAGGTCTAAACCGGTCAATCAGGACACTTCTCAGCCAGAAAAAAAAACAGTATGACATGATTCAGTCTGTCTGTTCATTGTCACTTTGTGCAGAAGAAGATCAGGAATGACCACAGCAACTCGCTGGAGAGTGCCCTCATCAGGCTGGAGGAGGAACAGCAGAGGTCTGAAAGCAGTTTTTGAAACTCTGAATAGCCCAGGCAGCTACTGCATGTTGTAGAAGCTTTTACTCAGAGAGGACATTTATGAATTATAAATAAAACTGGGCTCTTCTCTGTCTGCTTCTCACCGGAGCAGAAGTGTTGGGATGGCAGAAATGAACGCTCTTCTGCGCAGTCAGGTCAACCAATCAGGAGAGGCCAATGAAGCTCTGAGAGAGGACCTGGGCAAGCTGACAGCTGATTGGGCCAGAGCTGTGGAGGAGGCGGGGCGAAGGGAGAAAGAGTGGCAGAAGGAGAAAGAGGTAGAACTATCCCAAAATTAAACTAACTAAAATTAACTAAACCTGCCACCAATATGTTCCTGATTGGCTTCCTTGTAATGTCTGTGGCCACATGCTGGATGTCCAAGGTGACCCAGTGGAATTGCTGTGTGGGAGAGGTTAAAGTGCAGACCGTCACCTCTAATCTCAGGGTGTTTACCGGCTCAGCCATTTTGGGATTCCTGCCATTCCTTTTTTGCATTCAGACCGGTCCAGTGGTCCAGTGGTGTGAACACATTACTACAGCCTGTAGCGTAGTGGTTAAGGTACTTGACTGGGACCCACAAGGTCGGTGGTTTGATCCCCGGTGTAGCCACAATGAGATCCGCACAGCCGTTGCGCCCTTGAGCAAGGCCCTTAACCCTGCATTGCTCCAGGGGAGGATTGTCTCCTGCTTCGTCCAATCAACTATACGTCGCTCAGGATAAGAGCGTCTGCCAAATGCTATTCATGTCATTCCTGTACTACACTGATCTACTGAATTTGTGCTGTTGCTCTTGTTTTTCTGTTTATTCATTCATTAACACCACAGACAACGTCATTGCTGTTGATGTAAAACAGGAAATAAAGAGGCCTGCCTTCCTCTTCTGTCTCTTCCTGTCCCCGCCCCCTCTCCCAGCTCCTGACCAGTCACATTGGGCGAGAGCACACCCGTCTGATCTCACTGTGGGGGGGCGTGGTCACGCTGAGGCGCCACTATCACACGCTGAGGACAGCCACTGACAGGTGACGGGCGTGTGCTCTGACCAATAGGGACGCACCATCTTGTTCATTAATTTTTACACAATTTCAGAACATTATATACTTTTATGAAGAAGGCAGGTGTAAAATAGTGGAGCTGTCTGCAGTGTAAAATAGAGCTGTTTGAAGAGTAAATGAAAGTGTAGTGGAAGTGTTCCTGTGGCCAGGCTCGTAGGACAGTGAGCTTCTTTCCTGTCTGCGCTGCAGGGACTTGTGGGAGCTGAGGGCGGAGTTCTCCCGGCTGTCGTCCTCCCTGCTGTCCTGCTGCGGGTCGGTTAGCTCCTCCCTCTCATCTGGCCTTGGGACAGGCCACGTCCCCAGCGGTGGAGCAGGCCACGCCCCCAGCCTCGTGGTCCTGCCCACTCCGGGGCCGTTGTCTCTCCAGGACCTGGAGCGCAGTCTCCAGGAGAAGGAGCGGGAATTCCTGGAGCTGAAGGACCGGCATCGCTCCGAGACCGAGCAGCTGCAGGACCGGTCAGCCCCGCCCCCTATCCCAGCAGCCTTTTCACCTGTAGCCCCACCCCCTATCCCAGCAGCCTTTTCACCTGTAGCCCCACCCCCTATCCCAGCAGCCTTTTCACCTGTAGCCCAACCCCCTATCCCAGCAGCCTTTTCACCTGTAGCCCCGGCCCCTATCCCAGCAGCCTTTTCACCTGTAGCCCCGGCCCCTATCCCAGCAGCCTTTTCACCTGTAGCCCCGCCCCCTATCCAAGCAGCCTTTTCACCTGTAGCCCCACCCCCTATCTCTGCGCCTCTTTTCTGTTTCGAACGTCGTTCTGTTATTGCAGTGTAATTTATGTTGCGCTTTTTTGCACTGTCACAAAGTGGCTTTACAGACATCGAGGCCTGAACCCCTGAGACAATACCTGCTTTTCTTTGCAGAGTTTGGCAGGTTTCCTGTTTCCTTCTGAAACACCCAGAGAGCCGGGGATGGTGTTGGGCGAGAGGGTGGGTCACTAATTCTCTCTCTCTCTCTCTCTCTCTCTCTCTCTTTTCCCTCAGGATCTCCGAGCTGTCCTCGACCCTTCAGAACCAGGAGAGGGAGAGGAAGGAAGAGGAAGAGGAGGAGGAGAGGAAGAGACAGAGCGAGGCGGAGAAACAGAAGGAGAGAGAGAGGGATTGGGAGAGGCAGAGAGAGGTGGAGAGAGACCTACAGTCTGTCCAGCAGGCTGTTCTTAACCTGGTGAGAGAAACTCAGGCAGCAGTGTGTAACCCCACACTGCTCCAGGGGGATTGGGTGTAGCAAGGCCCCTAACCCCACACTGCACTGACCAACTGTAAGTCACTTTGGATAAAAGCATCTGTTACATAACTGTAATGTAATCTGAACGCAAAACTGAACTGCTGTTACTTTTGAACAGTCCACCACCTCAGTGGACTTCCTCCTTTAAAATGGCCGCCACTCACAATCTTAAAGGGGGTAAAATGGCCGCTCACACTTGCTAATTTGCTCTTCAAAATGGAGTCTGCCAAGCTGAAGAGGAGGAGTTTGTGATGATGTTCGGAGCTGAGCGGGAATGTTGGGCGTTTTCCAGGCGAACTTCCTCAGCTCCCAGCGGCCGGGTGGGCGGGGCAGCGCTCCCATGTCTCTGGCTGAGCTGTCCAATGACAGGCTGGCTCTGGCTGAGCTGTCCAATGACAGGCTGGCCTCTCTGCTCACTGTCATCGCCGAGGCAGAGACCGCCCTCCAGTGTCGACACGAGGAACTGCAGGTGACAATGATAGCGTCTGACCTCCATGAGTTCCTGTCACATGAAAACACAAAGAATAACAGCGCAATAACAACATGAGGGAGTAAAAATCAGAATGTTCTTCTCTGGTGTTTTCAGGAAGCGGAGGTGAGAATCCTGGGGTTGGAGGCGGAGAGAGAGGACCTGGAGCAGCAAATCAGAGTCCTGCAGAAGGATGGGGCGGAGCTTCAGGAGTGGGCACTGCAGGGGGGCCAGGAGCTCACACACACACAGGAGCTGCTGCAGAGGTGACCCCTGACCCGACCCCCGACCCCTGACCCAATCCCAGCCCCGGCCCCTGAACCAACACTGTAATGCAGTGTACTGAAGGCAGAATAAAGACTTGCTCTCGTGCTGTCATTCACTCGTCTGTTTGCACGACTAAACCTCCGCAGCTCCAAGAGCTGTGTAACAATGGCCGTTTATATTTTTTCACAAAGATTGAAATCAAATCAGCGAATCGGTGACAAAATGGCTCCACCGCGTTATCTGGGCTTAAGGCTGTTACCGATATGATGAAGGAGCAGATGGTTTAGTGCCTGGTCATGGTAACCGTGGTGACCTCCTCTCTCTCCTCCGTGCAGTGAGCGGGAGATGGCGGTCGCCCTGGGCAGCCAGCTGAGGGAGGCGGAGCGGAGCGGGGAGGAGCTGCGGCAGGAGAACGAGCTCCTGAGACGCCAGCGCAGCCGCGACGAGGAGGAGCGCCAGGAGCTGGAGCGAGACCGGCAGAGACGGTGCGCCTCCTCTCTCATCTCCTCCTCTCTCGCCTCCTGCTCTCATCTCCTCCTCTCACCTCCTGCTCTCATCTCCTTTTCTCTCACCTCCTGCTCTCCTCTCCTCCTCCCCAATCACTTCCTCCTCTCTCACCTCCTACTCTCTCACCTCCCCAATCACCTACTGCTCTCTCACCTCCTCTCTCACCTCCTGCTCTCATCTCCTCCTCTCTCACCTCCTGCTCTCATCTCCTTTTCTCTCACCTCCTGCTCTCCTCCTCCCCAATCACTTCCTCCTCTCTCACCTCCTGCTCTCACCTCCTCCTCTCTCACCTCCTCAATCACCTCCCCAATCACCTACTGCTCTCTCACCTCCTCCTCTCTCACCTCCCCAATCGCCTCCTCCCCTCTGACCTCCTGCTCTCACCTCCTCTCTCACCTCCTCAATCACCTCCTACTCTCTCGCCTCCCCAATCACCTACTGCTCTCTCACCTCCTCTCCTCTCCTCCTCTCTCACCTCCTCAATCACCTCCTCCTCTCTCACCTCCCCAATCACCTCCTCTCTCACCTCCCCAATCACCTCCTATCTCACCTCCCCAATCACCTCCTCCTCTCTCACCTCCCCAATCACCTTTTGCTCTCAGGAGGTTATGGGGGAGATGAGAGCTATCTCCACCTCCTCTCATGTTTCGTGTTCATCATGTTTCTTTACTTTCTGTACATTAGGAACCGTGTGTGTGCATTGCTCTCGCCCACCTCAGGGTGAGGGGGCCGGTTTAAAGGGCCCGTTTGGGGGTGGTGTTCTCTCCTCTCTCAGGGTGGAGGCGGGGCTGGTTTGAAGGGCCCGTTTGGGGGTGGTGTTCTCTCCTCTCTCAGGGTGAGGGGGCCGGTTTAAAGGGCCCGTTTGGGGGTGGTGTTCTCTCCTCTCTCAGGGTGGAGGCGGGGCTGGTTTGAAGGGCCCGTTTGGGGGTGGTGTTCTCTCCTCTCTCAGGGTGAGGGGGCCGGTTTAAAGGGCCCGTTTGGGGGTGGTGTTCTCTCCTCTCTCAGGGTGGAGGCGGGGCTGCAGGAGGCTGCCCAGCTGATGGGGCGGGTGGAGCAGGGCCGGCAGGATCTCTGGGACCTGCAGGGGGAGCTGGATCAGGAGCGCCTGGAGAGAGAGCGTGCCGAGGGGGAGTCCGCCCAGGCCCGGGAAGCGCTGGTGAAGGTGAGCCCTGACCCCCGACCCCTGACCCCTGACCCCCGACCGGCTGGCACGCGCCACGCTAAGATAAGAGACTGTAATGAATCCCAGCGTCTCTCCTGTTGTTTATGTGGCCTCTGGTGTCTCACTGGTCCTCCTCCTGCTCCCGCCCGTGTAGGCGCGCGAGTCCGTCCTCTCTCTGTCCTCCAGTCAGACTCAGCTGAGACGGGAGGTGGCAGAGGGGCGGGACTCCCTGGACAAGATGGCCGCCCTGAACGAGGCCCTGGTCCTGGACAAGAGGGAGCTCGGAGCGCGTACGCTACAGGTGTGACATCACACGGAGCTCTGACATCACCATCTCACCTCATCGCGTGTCTGTTAACCAGTTCAGCTCTTTCGGTGCTGTTTCTGCTTGTGTGAAGGCTGTGGATTGAGCTCCCCCCCTGATTGGTCCCCTCTCTCCTCAGTTGGAAACGGAGTTGGCCGACGCCCTGTCCTGCCTGCAGACAATGAGGTCAGAGGTCATGGCCCTTCAAAGGGCGCTGAAGGCAGTTACCCAGGAGGCCACAGAAATGAGGTTGAATATGAAGCTCACACATTATCCTATGAACAGTCCTATGATTTGATTTACAATCGTTCTTTTGCTCAGTCTTATTATTAGCTCTGCCTTCTTATAACAGTCCCTGTGAGAGATTGGTGTTGGTGTTCAGTTCCTGTGAGAGATTGGTTTTGGTGTTGGTGTTCAGTACCTGTGAGAGATCGGTGTTGGTGTTCAGTTCCTGTGAGAGATTGGTGTTGTGTTCTCTGCAGGGCTCAGATGGCTGGAGATGTGGAGTCGCTGCAGCTGATGGGGGACAGAGAGAGGGATCTGGAGAGGGAGGTGCAGACTGAGAGAGAGGCGAGAGAGAGGGAGACCTGCCTGCTGAGCGAGGCCAGAGAAAGGGACGCAAGAAAACTTCAGGAGGTAAAGTTTCACTGCAGAACGCACAAGCGCCACTTTCTTTCACACTATTTGTGTTGTAGATTGAACTGTAAATTGATAAAATTGCCATTTTTGCCAATCAATCTACATTCAATTATTAATGATGTCAAAGTGAAAATATGTTTTTAGATGAAAAAAAAGGTGTCTGATGTGTGTGTGTATGTGTGTGTGTATATGACGTGTGTGTGTGTGTGTGTACATGTGTATAATTATGTGTATATATGACGTGTGTGTATAATATGTGTGTGTGTATAATGTGTGTGTGTGTGTGTGTGTGTAATATGTGTGTCTATGATGTGTGTGTGTGTAATGTGTGTGTGTATATGACGTGTGTGTGTGTATATGATGTGTGTATGTGTGTGTGTATATGACGTGTGTGTGTGTATATGACGTGTGTGTGTGTGTGTGTGTGTAATATGTGTGTGTATATGACGTGTGTGTGTGTGTGTATAATATGTGTGTGTGTATATGACGTGTGTGTGTGTGTGTAATATGTGTGTGTGTGTATATGACGTGTGTGTGTGTGTAATATGTGTGTGTATATGACGTGTGTGTGTGTGTAATATGTGTGTGTGTATATGACGTGTGTGTGTGTGTGTGTGTAATATGTGTGTGTGTATATGACGTGTGTGTATGTGTGTGTGAGTGTGTGTAATATGTGTGTGTGTATATGACGTGTGTGTGTGTGTGTGTAATATGTGTGTGTGTATATGACGTGTGTGTGTGTGTGTGTGTGTGTGTGTGTGTGCTCAGCTCTCAGGGCTGCACAATGCAGTCTGTGCTGAGATGCGGAGCGTGCAGGCAGAGCTGAGCCGGGCTCAGGAGCAGCAGAAGCGGGCGGAGAGAGAGAGAGACGACCTGCTGAGGGAGGGGCAGCGCCTGGAGGGGGGCGTGCGAGCGCTGGAGAGAGAGAGGGAGGAGCTGGAGACCGACCGCGACCAGCTCAGGTGAACTGCACCGTGGGAAATGGAGTTCTAATGGATGTCAGAATTTTTGCTCTGAGCTCGCTGTGTGTGTGTGTTACGGCTCTGCACTGTGTGTGTGTGTGTGTGTGTGTGTGTGTGTGTGTGTGTAACAGCTCTGAGCTCGCTGTGTGTGTGTGTGTGTGTAACGGCTCGGCGCTGTGTGTGTGTGTGAGTGTGTATTACATTAATGGCTCAGCATACAGGATGGTGCTGGGCTGAGTGGCGTTTGGGGCGCTGTGTCCGTCTGCTGAACTGCGGCAGTCATTTCACAATGCCAGGGCAGTAAAATGGAGTCTGAAATGTGTTGGGTTACGATGCCACTGAGCTGGTCTGTGAGCTGAGCTGAGATGCCCCCCCCCCTCGCCCCCCGTGCCCCCCCCCCCCCACAGGTCGCTCTCGGCCTCCCTGCGGCAGCAGCTGGCTCAGCTACAGGAGCAGAGCTCCAGCCTGGAGGTGCACAGGGGCCAGCTGGAGGTCCAGGTGCACACGCTGACGCAGGCTAAAGATGCACTGCAAGGTGAGGTCCCAGAGGGGCGTGGGGGGGAGAGGGAGTGAGAGGGAGTGAGAGGGAGTGAGAGGGAGTGAGAGGGAGTGAGAGGGAGTGAGAGGGAGTGAGAGGGAGTGAGAGAGAGAGAAAGAGAGCGTGGGAGAAAGAGAGAGAACTCCCGAATGTTCTGACACTAGCCATTATAAAGCCCTTGGGTCTTTCATGCCATTATCAATCCGACCAGAAAATCCTCCAAGTGTCTGAAATATCCTTTTTCGCTCACAAGAAACAATTTGGGTCAATCAAAAACAGTCTAATTGAAATGATATGAGCACCTGCCTGAGATCCTGACTGGGCCAGCGGCAGTGGGAGCTTTGTCCTGATTGCACTGTGGTAACGATGAGGACGTGCGGAGAGAGGACGGGCCGGTGGATTCAGTGGGCACTCACAATCTGAATTAAATGAGATTTAGGCATTACAATGTGAATTATGACAGATTCTAACTGTTTTTCTGTTTGTCACAGAAAACAACTGTTAAATTAATATGAAGGGCATTAGGAGTGAAATGTTGGAATTGATCTGTGTGTGTGTCTATGTGTGTGTCTGTGTTTGTGCGTGTGTGTATATATCTGTGTGTGTGTGTGTGTGTGTGTGTGTGTGTGTGTGTGTGTGTGTGTGTTCACAGGGGAGATCAGGTGCTTGCGGGAGGAGCTGGAGAGGCAGATGTCTCAGAGGGAGGTGGAGACAGCGGAGGCGCAGGAAGAGAGGGAGAGGAGCCGCGAGGAGGCGCAGGGCCGGCAGAAGGAGGTGCAGAGGCTGCAGGAGGCGCTGGAGCTTGCGGAGGAGCAGCGTGCAGAGCAGGAGGCCCAGAGGAGTCTGTGGCAGAGCGAGAGGGAGGCGCTGAGCTCTGAGCTGGGCCAGCGGGACGGGGAGGTGGAGGCGCTGAGGAGCAGGGTGGAGGGCCTGCAGAGGGAGAGGGAGGTGTTGGAGGAGAGCCAGGCGGCCCTGGAGGCGCTGCGCTCCCAACTGAGCGCCGAGCAGAGGAGGCAGGAGCAGAGCGCGAGGGAGGTGCGAGGAGACGCCCAGCGGTGGAGGGAGCGAGCAGGGGAGGCGCAGAAGGAGGTGCAGTCCCTGACCCTCAAGCTGACGGAGGGAGAGAGGGAGGGAGCGAGGGCCCTGGAGAGGGAAAGGGAGAGGAGCGCAGAGCAGCTCAGGCAGGCAGACGAGGAGGTGGCCAGGCTGGAGGCCCGAGTGGAGGTGCTGGACGAGCTGAACTCCCGACTGAGAGAGGGGGAGCGGGTAAGGGAGGAGGAGGAGGACAGGAGCAGGAGGACAAAGGAGGCAGAGGGGAGAGACAGGGAGGAGCGGCTGAGAGGGGAGCTGGGCCACAGGAAGGAGGAGGTGGCCCAGCTGAAGGCCAGCCTCAACGAGCTGGAGAGGGAGAAGGAGGCGAGCTGGAGGAGGATCGGCGAGCTCCAGGGGAGTGTGGAGAGCCAGGAGGCACTCCTGCGGGAGAGAGAGGAGGAGCTTAGGAGGATGAGGAGGGTGCAAGAGGAGGCAGCAGCCAGGCTCCAGCAGGAGGAAGAGGAGCTGAGCAGGACGAAGGAGCGGCTCATGGAGCAGGAGCTGTCAGTGCAGGAGACGCAGGCCATCCTGGAGCGAGAGAGGACTTTGAGGACAGAGAGAGAAGAGGAGCTGGAGACCGCCGAGGGAGAGAGGGAGAGAGCACGGGAGCGTGTGCGGGAGGTGGAGGAGGAGCGGGAGGGGCTGCTGGAGGAGGTGGAGAGGTGGAGAGGAGTGGCGGAGGAGAGGGAGAGAGCGGGGGAGAGTGTGTCGAAGGCCCTGGTGAAGAGAGAGGGGGAGCTGGAGGAACTGAAGACTCGGCTGGAGGAGGGAGTGGAGGAGGAGAGGAGGATGAGGCAGAGCCTGCTGGAGGGAGAGGAGGAAAGGGAGAGCCTGGCGTCCCAGGTGAGGGAGGAGCAGGGGGAGGTGGAGAGACTCAGGGCCAGTGTGGAGGAGCTGCAGAGGGGACAGCGCTCCCTGCTGGAGGGAGAGGAGGAGAGGGAGAGCCTGGCGTCCCAGCTGAGGGAGGAGCAGGGGGAGGTGGAGAGGTGGAGAGGAGTGGCGGAGGAGAGGGAGAGAGCGGGGGAGAGTGTGTCGAAGGCCCTGGTGAAGAGAGAGAGGGAGCTGAAGGAACTGAAGACTCGGCTGGAGGAGGGAGTGGAGGAGGAGAGGAGGATGAGGCAGAGCCTGCTGGAGGGAGAGGAGGAGAGGGAGAGCCTGGCGTCCCAGCTGAGGGAGGAGCAGGGGGAGGTGGAGAGACTCAGGGCCAGGGTGGAGGAGCTGCAGAGGGGACAGCGCTCCCTGCTGGAGGAGAGAGGAGGTCAGGTGGAGGTGCTGGGTGAGAGGGTGCGGGAGCTGGAGGAGGAGAGAGACCGCCTCACCGCAGAGCTGAGGAGCAGAGAGAGGGAGGTGGGGGCCCTCAGGGAGGAGGTGGAGAAGGAGCGGAGAGAGAGGGAGAAGGCCAGCTCCTCGCTGAGGTGGAGAGAGGAGGAGATCAGGCAGGAGCGGGAGAGGAGGGAGGCGATGGCCGCCCAGCTCCACTCCCTCACAGAGGAGGTGGGGGAGCTCTCTAAGGGCCGGGACCGGGCCCGGGCGGAGGCCAAGGAGAAGGAGGTGGACAAGGAGAATATGAGGGAGGGCCTGAAGGAAGCGCTTCAGGAGATGGCCACGCTGAAGGAGCTCCTGGAGGAGAGCCACGGAGAGGGAGAGAAACTTCGCTTGCTCCTGCAGGAGAGAAGGGAGGAGCTGGTGCGGAGCAGGGAGGAGAGGCTGCGGGCGGCTCGGGGGGAGTTGGACACGCTGGATGGGAGGGTCAGGAGCGTGGAAGGGGAAAAGCAGAAGCTGGAGGCGCAGCTGAGGCTCAGGGAGGCCGAGCTGCTCCGAGCCGCACAGCTCCGTGAGGAGGAGGCCAGAGAGAGGGACCGGAGTGAGAGGAGGTGGGAGGAGTCCGAGAAGGTGCTGCGGGACACGGTGGTGCAGAGGGAGGCGGAGCTAACCCGCGTCAGGGCGCGAGTCGACGCCCTGGAGGAGCAGAGGATGGAGCTGAACTCCGCATCGGCCAGGAGGACCCAGGAGATTCTGCAGCTCAGCACAAGGGCGAGGGAGTTGGAGCACGAGCAGGAGTTGCTGAGGAAAGGGAGGATAGAGGAGACGGAGAGGTGGGAGGAGAGGATGGCCGAGCTGAGGAAGGAGGGGGAGGAGAAAGGGGAGAAGTGGATGGAAGAAGAAGGGCAGCTGAAGAGGGAGAGCGATAGACTGAAACGGGAGGCGGAGGAGAGAGAGGAGGAGGTGGAGGAGGTGCGAGAGATGTTGCGAGAGAAGGAGAGAGAGGTGGAGGTGCTGCAGGAAAGGGTGGAAGAGGCAGAAATGAGAATGGCTACGCTGATGCAAGCAGAGGAGGAGAGAGAGAGGGAGGCTCATGCGGAGGAGAGAGAAAAGGAGGCGCAGGAGGAGGAGAGGGAGAGACAGAGGGAGAGAGAGAGGGAGAGACTGCAGAGACAGCTCACAGAAAGGAGCAGGGACGCCGGGGAGCTGAGGGAGAGGATGCGGGAGCTGGAGGAGGCGCTGGAGAAAGAGAGGGAGCGCAGGATAGAGGCGAGGAAGCGAGAGCACCTCCGTACGCTGGAGGAGAAGAAGAGGGGAGACCAGGCCCAGACGGCAGAGCTGCTGCAGAGCATTCTGGGTAAAGCAGAGGAGGAGAAGGCGAGGCTGGTCGCGGAGCTGAGTGAGAGAGAGGAGGAGGTCAGGAGGTGGAGGAGCAGGGCGGAGGCGCAGGGGGGAGGAGAGGGTGAGAGACTGGGGAGGGATGGAGGCCCCGGGGAGGCGCAGCAGGGAGTGGAGGACGCTCCGGACGGCCTGAGCATGGAGAACATGAGAGCCAGAGTGGCCACGCTCCTCCTGGAGAAGGAGGAGAGGGAGGCGCAGCTGAGCGAGAGGGAGGCGCAGATCTACACGCTGAAGAGGAGGGTCGAGGACCTTCTTAAGGACCGGGAGCGCGTTCGGAACGCTCTGGAGCAGACTGAGGCCACACTGATCCAGTACCAGGAGAAGAACCGGAAAACTGGAAAACTCACACACTCTCAGGTCAGAACCACAGAGCCCATACACTCACACACTCTTAGATGTTCAGCACATAATTCATTTTGCACTTCAAAGGTCGTCAAATATGCCAGTAATTTAATGTTATTTGCTTTAAACTAATGTTTAGGTCTTTTTTGCACACTAAAAGTTGTGATATGTGATTTGGGGGCCATGCTTTCACCAGCGGAAGTGGAACCAAGTGTAAGTGGCCATTTGTACAACACGATTTCCCACGATTTCCCCCTGCAGTTACACCCTGGGTTTGTGCCTGGTCACCTGGACTTGTGTGCGGTGCCTGAACAGGAGAAGCCGCAAGAACAGGATACACCAGGAGGGGGCGCCGATGTGCCGGAGCGGGAGAGGCTGCAGGTCTCAGACAGCCCAGCAGGGGACGCTGCGCTGCAGGAGAGACTGCAGGTCTCAGACGGGCCAGCAGGGGGCGCTGCGCTGCAGGACAGACTGCACTTCTCAGACGGGCCAGGAGGGGGCGCTGGCGTGCGAGAGTGGCTGCAGCTCTCAGACGGGCCAGGAGGGGGCGCTGGCGTGCGGGAGTGGCTGCAGCTCTCAGACGGGCCAGGAGGGGGCGCTGGCGTGCGGGAGCGGCTGCAGGCCATGCAGAAGGCTGTTGCGCAGCTGGAGTTGGAGCTGCAGAGGCTGCAGGAGCGGAACGCGCAGCTGGAGCAGAGAGTGGCCCGGCTGCGGACCGAGAGGACGGGGCTCAGGGAGGCGCTGAAGCAGGTGCTGCACACGCTTCTCATTTTACACCTTTATTTACTTTATTTCACCTTTTACAAAACAAAAAAAGCAGCTTTCACTGCCCCTGTCTTTAATCCTCTTTAAAACTTACGCTGTTGAGGCCAGTTCATACAGTAGTTAGGTGATGTATGATCGACAATGCATTTCACTACACGCCAACATTCCATTATCGCTAAACTTTGATTTTGAACACTCATGAAATGTGCGTGCACACGTGTATGTATATTTGTGCGTGCATGCGTGTGGGTGTGCGTGTTTGCATGCGTGTGCCTGTGTGCGTGTTTGCATGCGTGCGTGTTTGCATGCGTGTGTGTGTGCGTGTTTGCATGCGTGCGCCTGTGTGTGTGTTTGCATGCATGCATGTGTGTGTGTTTGCGCGCGTGTGCATGCACGTGCGTGCGTGTGTGTGCGCTTGCGTCCGTGTGTGTGTGTGTGTGTGTGTGCGTGCGTGCGTGCGTGTGTGTGTACGTGTGCGTGCGCACAGCGGTGAGTGTTACTCCTCTCTCTCCTGCAGGGGGTGCCGGCTCACACAGAGCAGGAGGAGGAGACGCTGAACCTGCTGAGGGCCCGTGTGCTGGAGCTGGAGGAGCAGGTGAGCCTCAGCCCTGTGAGAGGACCGCTCATTCATCCGTTCACTCAGTCATCCAGTCACTCAGTCATCCATTCATCCGTTCACTCAGTCATCCAGTCACTCAGTCATCTGTCCACTCAGTCATCCAGTCACTCAGTCATCCATTCATTCATTCACTCAGTCATCCGTTCACTCAGTCATCCAGTCACTCAGTCATCCATTCATTCATTCACTCAGTCATCCGTTCACTCAGTCATCCAGTCACTCAGTCATCTGTCCACTCAGTCATCCAGTCACTCAGTCATTCATTCATTCATTCACTCAGTCATCCAGTCACTCAGTCATCCATTCATTCATTCACTCAGTCATCTGTCCACTCAGTCATCCAGTCACTCAGTCATCCATTCATTCATTCACTCAGTCATCCGTTCATTCAGTCAGTCATTAATGTATCCATTCATTCACTCTTCGAAGAAAAAGCAGAAAACTTTGAGTGCCTTGGGGTTCATGCATTTTCTTGCATATGGATATGAACATTACGTTTTTGTAGTATTTATTTTCCTGATTCTTTGTCTCGTGCTCCCAGGTGCAGCACCTGAGGAGAACGCTGGCAGCGGATCACAGGGAGAGGGAGGAGTTTATCCAACGGTCCTCCCGGAACAACCAATTGCTGATCTCACTGCGGCAAGACCTGAACGAATCATTGGCTGTGGTGTCGCAGAAGCCCCTCCCATCTGTCCTGGAGGCCGAGACACAGCGATTGGACAGAAGTCTGAGGGAGGAGGAGTTTCGTTTATCTCTCAGCCAGTCCTGACGGATTTCTTACGCGTTGCACTACGTCCATGTTGCTGTTTGAAATGTTCCTAACTTTTAGTTTTTATGTTACTTGAGGTGGAAAAATGGCCACTGAGATATTGTTGTTGAAGATGAGTTGAAGTGCTTGCCTGACTGACGCTTACAGCTTTTATATGACTTCAAACCTGTTTACGTAATGCAGTTTACATTATTTATTTATAATAAATTACATTTTTGATATTTTGTGTAATTGTATTTAATATCATTATACTATTGTACAACTTTTATTCAATAAAAAAAACTATTTCAGGCCCCTTAAGACTGTGAGTGTATAATTATGTGTGTGTGGCAGAGTGAATGTACTCATAAACCAGGTAATGTTTTGTAGTTGATCTGCAGGTAAAAAGTAGTCCCATCGTTCCATGATCCAGAGTTGTGGAGTTTGACACAATGCATAGACCTTTTTCCCATTTCCACTTTCTGTGCCAAAGATGGGCAAGCAAAGACATCTTGTTGCCAAAATCGAAAGCCTTAATTTTAGAGTTTTCTCCTGTTAATGAGCACATAGGCAGAGTGATGACTTTTCCCTGAACATGTGACTTAAATGAAGTTCTGCCCCTTCCCACAGTGTTGCTCTTCTCGGAGAGGGGAACGGGCACTGCAGTGTCTGTCGTGTCTCATATTCATTGTGGTCTGGGAAATGCACATTCCTCTGTACTGTTTTTGCAAAATCATATTTTTATGGTTTTACAACTTTGCTTGGCAGGGATGGGGTCTTGGTTGACTTCATAACTGTGCTGGTATCTGGAATCACAGTCAAGTTAATTATGGGAACATTTGGAAGACTGAAAGCTCCTCCAAGGAGATGCAATCTATGCACGTTACCTTCAATATGCATTTTACTGATTTTGTTTGCCACACTAAAATGAAAATGACACTTTATACCATATACTGTACAGTATAACACTTTCATTCCATTGAGGAAATGGAAGATTTTGCCATTTGCAAAGGCTATGGGGCTTTTGGGTAAAAAAAACAACATTTTTACAAGATACATTAACTTCAGCACTCCATTATCACCACATTTGCTCGGGAAGACCAAATTCATTTGAAATGGAGATAAATTAAATATAGAAACAAGATATATTAAATATTATTACATAATACAATGTATATGAGCATCATTGGTTCAGCGTCTGTGTAACGTGAAAGAATGTGCCAAAGCATTACATTACTTTAAATCGAGTTGCGACAGTTAGTCTTATCTTGGTATAATTTTAATTGCAATAATTTGGTACACCGCCGATTTTAGGACGTGTAATTATTATATTATGAATACAGTAACATATTTTCTTTCCACGTTTTTAGACCATCTTTGATAGAACGTGACACCTCGTTCGTAATGTGGCTGGATGTAGCGGCTAGAGGGCGCTCCAATTTGCTCTGTCGGATGAGAAAATACACTGGAGTGGAGAAAAGGACCCCCACCCCCCCCTCTTAACGTACAGTCGAGTCCCGGAAGGACGAGGCGTTTCCATCCGCCCCGTCTGACGCTCGGCCACGGTCACTGCCAAATCTCTCCGCCCAAGAGCGACGGGGGGAAAGAGCCTCCGCAACCCCCCTCCTTCAACCTTTTCCCTAAACAGAACTGGATTATTCAGCTAATAATACCAGCTAGCACCGCGTGTAAAGTTGTTATGATTGGACACTTTTGAGTATTTTCATGCCAATTTTGGGTTGTTCGCGATGCAGCTCGCTAACAATAATCGCCAGTGTTAACAGTTTATTTAGAGCTAGCTAAACTACAACTATTCCCCTTCGTTGTCCACCGCGGTTGGAAATCCACTGGAGTTGTAGCCAGGCTAAGCCATCTTATCGTTGTTGTTTTTTTTCTCCCACGGAGATGTTGTATGAACGGAGCAGAAAATAACGCGGTTAACAATATAGCTAGTTCGCTGGCTATCTAACGAGCGAGCTATCATCCTGGGATCATAAACCGGATTCCTGGAAGACCGAACTCGACGGTGGCGAACGGCTGGCTGGCTTCTGGCGACACGGGAGCTACAGAAGAAAGGGGCAGAAAATGCTGGCAGTTCCTGCGTTTTGACACCAAGTTAAGAAGTCCTTCTTCAACAGAAAATCATCTGCTTCGATAGGATATCATTTATTGGGCAGATCGGGAAAACGGTCGAATAAGATTCGATTTGGCTAGACGAAGACGGGTTTTCCAATAATTAGCTGGAGTAGGAGGTCTGTCTAACGTTACATTTTTTTTTTTTTTTTTTTTTTACTTAAAGGCCTTTTCTTGGAACGGATTCAAATCCATGCTTTTAGGAAATAGTATTGTAAGATTGAATCTCAACACGATCGGGTCGGTATAAACCGCGTTCGTACTGCAAATCGGCTGTACTTATATAGTACAAGCTAGGTGCTAGGTAGGAAATTCAGTATATTCCATGAAGGACATTTGATTTTATTTAGAAACATAACGGCAGTATATTTGGTGAGCGCGTCAGCCTCTGGATTTAATTGCAGTCTTATCAGACATCCACTCGTTCACTTGAACGTAAAGTAAAATAATCATTATAGGCTAACAAGGTCGTGTTTGGGGCATTTTAGTTTTCAGGCATTGTAAATGATTAGCATATTTAAAGACTGATTACGCGTTTAGCAAGCTAGCTCGCTCGCTAACCGTTCGCTTGCTACACAATGTAACGTTAGCTAGCGCTAGACTGGCAGAGATAGCACAATAACGACACCGATAAAAGGAAGATTAAAACGGTTAAACACGGGGAAAATAACCGTAGACTGTACTGTTGACAGAAAAGCAGATTTAAAAAAAATTGTAATTAGGAGACCGTTGGCTTGCAGAAACCATGCGTTTCTTCCCCACATCCATTTGTAATTTGCACCCCGCTGGATATTACAGTCCGAGCGAATGACCTGGGATTGGGGAAAAGGGAGAGAAAAGGGGGAAACGAAAACTTTGTGGAGGAGCCACTTGCCCCAGCGGAGCCGGAGTACATCGACAATGAGGACAGTTGCGGGCCGAATGTCGGTGTTGGCGTTGGGACTGTACGCAGTTCTTCTCCTGAGCCCAGTCGCTGGTAAGTATCTAGCTGGCGCAAGCTAACACTGTCTAGCTAGGCTAGCTACGCCAACGTCTGTCCGTTTGACTAGCCACATACGCCCCTCCTTAAATCTCTGTGTCTCCAGAGCTAATATTTGTATTATTGTGTTAGTATTGAGATATTGCTATCCCAAATGCTCATTTGCATAGTCTGGCGGGTGTTTATTTTTTATTTTTTTACTTCTACCGCTCGACAGGTAACTAACCGGTCCTAGCTAATGGTAGCTAATGTTATGTTCGCGTGGATGTGTCGTTAGCGCTATTTTTATTCTTACTGAGACGAAATGGCATCGCCTTGATAGCTTGGTAATGCATCAACTGACCAGATACACATAACCGATTCGTGGTTGAATTAAGCAGTAAGTTAGTTAAAAAGGGAACTTAGTAACCAAAATCTAATTTTGGAACCGCCTTATTAGCTAGCTATATTAGTATATTAGTTAGCTACTTGACATTAACTTAGGTCATCTAGATGGAGAACTTGGTAACTAGGTCTGATGACGTGCAACAAATAACATTACATTCACCGATTCGAGTAATGTTGCATAATATGGTCATAATAAGATGAGGCGATGCCTGGTCCGTGGCAAGACAAATTATCGAAAGGAACATACCAATTATCGGAATATCCATTACAGACAGGCAATTGGTTAGCATGTGCTGTTGTACTGTGTGCATGTACCTAATTTATGATTAGCTAACGCAGTTGTGTAAAGAAATGGTGTTTTGTGGATAATTTTGTTGCAATTGGTAAGGTGCTGAGTAACGTTCTGTTAATCTTTCCAGTTAAATCCGCCAGTGTCTACAAGGAAGTTCAACTAGACTGCATTATCAAGGATATAAGTTAAAGGCGGCTGTCTTCTCTTACAAGCATTGTACTGTTCCAAAAACTAGGAAGTGGTTGAACATGAACAGTTCTTGTATTATATGAACCGAGTATTGTATTAATCCATTGCCAGCTCAATGGTTTTTGGTCTGTACCATTGCACCATCTTGTTTCCAGAACTACTAGGTGGTTTTTTTTGGGTTTTTTTACCTACCAAACAATGGGCAAGGTCTCATATCGCAAGCCTTGTCACAGCTCAGGAAATGAGTTTGTTTTTATGGGCAGTTATGTGTAGATCAACAAGTAAACAGCGTTACCATGTGATAATGCTGCTCGTGTTTGTGTGGAGTTTATATGGAGCGTACAGTCCTAATCTCAGTGTAATCAGTCACATTGATTAAGTGACAGATCTTTAAAGCTGGAGATGTTCTCACTTGGGTTAGAAGAGATGGTGTCAGATTCTGCTCTCCTTTGGCTGAGATTACGATGTTGTGATGCTGTCCACCTCAGCAGCATGTTTTGGTACCGGAGATGCAATGGTCAACATCTGCAACATCAAAGCTGTGAATCCTTCATCCCATCTCACGACAGCAGTGGAAACCCGTTTTGCGTGTGTGTACAAATGAGTGTCTAAATGTTTGTGTACCTGTGTACATATGTTTGTGTGTAGTCAGTGCGTTTGTGCACGCCTGTGTGTGTGTGTGTGTGTGTGTGGTGTGTACGTGTGCACATGTGTTTGTTGTCTGTCTGTGTATCTGTGTGTGTTTTGTGTGTATGTGCGTGTCAGTGTGGATGTTGCATGCATTCACGGCCCAGAGTCGAAAGGGGGGAACAGCATTAGCATGGAGCCTGCAGAAAGCCCCTATGGAATTCCATCTGAAAATGAATCCCTTCAAGACCATACAGCCACTCTTGAGTTACTCTATATTTGCACTATAGTGTCAGAGTACACAATTAAAGCAGTTAGGTGTGTACATGTGTAACCTGATCGTGTTCAAGCCCTGTCCTGGCTGAGTCATCGCTGTGCTTTGCGTGGGCAGGTGAGGTTTATCGCTCGCCGTCTGAAGGCTGGGTGGATGGTTTGAGCGGAGCCAATGAGAAGGGCAGTGACCCGCACGCGGCTGATTGGACGAGCAGAGCTGAGGAATGTGGGATTGATCCCGAGCCCTGACGAGTGTGAGCCAAACTCCCGACCCGTCCTGCAGGGTTCCCGAACCCATTCCGCGGCGTTCCCGAACCCATTCCGCAGCGTTCCGACCCGTCCTTAGCGCCAGACTGCGCTGGAATCGCGCTCTTAATCCTGTCTGGCTGCCGCACTGTGGAGGGATGGCATGTGGAATTTCTGTCTGTCTTTCTCAGCCTGTCTTTCCAGAGATATTGTCCTGTGTCTGTGGGGGGGGGGTAGGGTAGTAGAGAGTAGAGAACTGCTGTTGGTTATTTGGGGAAAGAGGCCCATTAACATGGAAGTGATCTGTGTTCCTGTCGCACCGTCCACACTGTGAGATGTGAAGGGCTGTAAACCACGTCTCTGTCCCAGCTCAGCGCCCCGCGTATCGATCTGTCCACTGCGGAGAGCACTGCTTCAACCGCAAGGTAGTCTAACCCCGACCCTCTGTAGTCTGACCCTAACCCTCTGTAGTCTAACTTTAATGCTCTGGGGTGTTGGTTTTCGTGCTGGGGGGGGCGGAAGGCCCGTTGGGGGCGGGCGGAGAGCGAGTTGCAGTCTGAAGTTCAGCGCTGGCCTTGCCTCCCTGATGTTTCTCCAAACTCCTGTTTGACCCTGAAGCAGATAAGATAAGCGCCTCGTGTACAGTAGCAGGGGGAGGGGAGGAGAGGAGAGGAGAGGAGAGGAGAGGGGGGAGGGGCAGGAGAGGAGAGGAGAGGAGAGGAGGGGGGGAGGGGCAGCAGAGGAGAGGGGAGGAGGGGCAGGAGAGAAGAGGGGAGGAGGGGCAGGAGAGGAGAGGGGAGGAGGGGCAGGAGAGGAGTGGGGGAGGAGAGGGGAGGAGAGGAGAGAGGGGGAGGAGAAGGTGAGGGTAGAGAGTCTGAGAGAGAACACAAGAGAACCTGATTCCATTATGCTCCTGCAGGCCTGCCAAATCGATGCATGTGCCCCCCCTCCATTATGGACCCACCCCCCGTGGATCCATTACTGCCCCAGGGTGGCGCAGTGCCTGGTGTTACTCCACACACACTGCACATAGGAGGAGGAGGAGAGGGACTCTGGGAGGAGCTCTGGGAGGAGGGGAGGGGCTCTCGGGGAGGGGAGGGGCTCTGGGGGAGGGGAGGAGCTCTGGGAGGAGCTCTGGGGGAGGGGAGGGGCTCTGGGAGGAGGGGAGGGGCTCTGGGGAGGGGAGAGGCTCTGGGGGGAGGTGTTAGCGGAGCTTTGATGGCGCCTCAGGGCACTGTCTGGCCGCAGACACATTATTCACACGGAGCACCACGCTTCCCGTCTGGGCTGTTGCGATTGTAACCGGAATAACGAGCCCTGCCCTGCGCAGCAGACAGACGACAGACATCATCCGTGTTTAAAACGAGCGTTCCTGGACAAACTGGAGTTTTGAAAAGCGAAACACAATGCGTTGCAGGAATGTCAGGAATGCAGGAGTCACTGCGGGCGGGGGCTGCGAGCTACAGGATGGGCGGGTAGGTTTTCCCTGTCTGACGTTCCCGGGAGCAGGAACGCCGTGTTTCCCACCCGGGCGTCGCACTCACACAGCAGCCGCGTGCTCCAACATGCGTGTGCGGACTGGCATGTTCCAGGCCTGGCCAGTGAAACATACCAGTTATTTCCTCTGTTAATGCCGTGGTCCATAGAGACTGGGAGTGCTGGAGTCTGCTGGGACAGTTCAGATCAGATTTCTTTCTCCGGGGGACACTTGAAACTGTCTTTCAGGTCACAAGTCCAGCCTCCGAGTAATTGACCTTTGACCCGGGGCCTGCGCGCTGCATGTAGCTATGTGAGGGTTGTCTGACCTCTGACCTCTGAACCCTGAACGTGACCCCTGTGTACTTCCGTTCGAAGTGAAGATTACTGTGTTGCAGTCACTTGGCACTTCGTAATTTGCGACTCACTCTGTGTGAGAGGTGCAGTGAGAGTTGTAGTGGTAGTAGCAGTTGCAGTAATTGTTTATCTTGGTCCTTATTAGAAATTTTACACAATGACTGCACACAGAAATAATACGTAACAATATTGGCGGAAAAGGCTTTGGCTGAAGCTGTAGCGTATTACACCCTTTTCACAAAACGACCCTTTCTCCACTAGGTTTAGGCTGTACAAAAACAAAACGGAAACAAAAGTTCAAAACGTTTCATACGCAGCAATAATCAGACAGGCCCTGGTGTGTCCAGCTTGTCGTGATACAGGGCTGCTGATGGGAAGAAGGGAGCGGAGTGGGGAGTTGCGTTCGCCGTTCACACCCCGCTGCCCCCATCAGAGCTGGTTATCCTCAGTCTAGGGGGGGGCAGGGGGGGGTCTCACCCCCCCAGGCCTGAGGCTCCTCGGTCGGGCCGTAAACACCGGGAGATTTACTGTGATGCGTGCGCTGGAGCGTCTCTGTGTAGCTGACACATCTACGGGTTCAACCCAGCGGTGACGGTCCTGCTTCAGTAAACACATCTACCGCGTTATTTTATTCAACTTACATTCCGGACACTGAGTTTGGCGCGTGGATTTGGTGTCCATTTGCCTTATTTTGTACAGCAAGAAATTGTGGCCAGTCGCCCCCTTTTTGCATTTTCGTGATAAATGAACAGCAGTTTGCTGTAATGAAGAATCCAGGTACAACGAACGAGAGAGGCTGAGGGAGGCTGAGGGAGACTGAGGGAGACTGAGGGAGACTGAGGGAGACTGAGGGAGGCTGAGGGAGGCTGAGGGAGGCTGAGGGAGGCTGAGGGAGACTGAGGGAGACTGAGGGAGACTGAGGGAGACTGAGAGAGACTGAGAGAGACTGAGAGAGACTGAGAGAGACTGAGAGAGACTGAGAGAGACTGAGGGAGACTGAGGGAGACTGAGGGAGACTGAGGGAGACTGAGGGAGACTGAGGGACAGGGAGCTCAATCCCTTATTTATCAAAAGAGCTGCTGCTCTGTATTCCCTTTCATCTCAACACGGTTTTATTATTTTATTCATAATTAATAATTTCATTTATAATGTATTGGCACCAGCAGAGTGGAAAGTAGAGGGTTTCTGTTGTAATGCTTCTGAAGTGCTGAACCTCTGCGACGGATGTTTTTTTTTCCCATGTTCATTTTGTGTGGGTGTGATTACAGGCAACAATATAAAAATAAACATTAAAAGTGCTCCCCCAGACGAAACCTGTCCTCAAACTCGCCGGTCTGAATCCATCTCAGCACTCTAATTATGCAAGTCTTGGCTGGTCGCTGACTCAGAAATGTGCACGAGTCGCTCTGTGGGAAGTTTGGGTTAGACGTGTCTCTGCTCTGGGAACTGTAGTTCAGTCACTCTGGGCTGCTCTGGGAACTGTAGTTCAGTCACTCTGGGCTGCTCTGGGAACTGTAGTTCAGTCACTCTGGGCTGGTGAGTGTGTGTGTGTACAGTGTTGTTCTGCAGCAGCATGGTTTGAGCTGTGTGTGTGTGTGTGTGTGTGTGTGTGTGTGTGCGCATGCGTACTCGTGCGTGTGTACAGTGTTGTTCTGCAGCAGCATGGTTTGAGCTGTGTGTGTGTGCGTGTGTGTGTGCGTGTGCGCATGCGCATGCACGCACAGTGCTGTTCTGCAGCAGCAGGGTTTAGACTAAACAATGAGTCTGTTCGTGGCTCCAGTGGCCAGTGAGGGGGGGTGAGACATTCCCCGCTGCTGATGCCTAACCCCCCCCCCCTCCCCTGCTGCTGCTGAACAGATTGAATCTGAGACACCCCCCCCCCCCCCCCCCCATCGTGGCATCAGCCCCCCTGTTTCCCTCTCAGACACATTTCACACACTAATTGAAAATCATTTCACCAAGGGAATGTGCCCCCCCCCCTTACATCACTGCCACCTTCAGGACTCCACCACGATCCATCTGTGTTAGAAAGTCTGTGTGCTGAGTGTTTGTGTAGCTCTGTTACTGTGTTTGTGTAGCTCTGTTACTGTGTTTGTGGAGCTCTGTTACTGTGTTTGTGGAGCTCTGTTACTGTGTTTGTGTAGCTCTCTTACTGTGTTTGTGTAGCTCTGTTACTGTGTTTGTGGAGCTCTGTTACTGTGTTTGTGTAGCTCTGTTACTGTGTTTGTGTAGTTCTGTTACTGTGTTTGTGTAGCTCTCTTACTGTGTTTGTGAAGCTCTCTTACTGTGTTTGTGTAGCTCTGTTATTATGAGTTCTGCGCTGGATCGAACAGGGACTTCCGTGTGGACACGTACATTTTTAGGTGCATTCTCTGTTTGGCTTAGTGTGTGCGCATGTGTGCCTGTCCACGTGTGCATGAGGGGAGGGGCTGTTGGATTTACTCACAATCCAAGATCCAGTGGTGACCTTCCTGGGTCAAATATGTCATTGCTCCGGATTCATGTTAAAGCTGTGCGCTTTGGTGCACCAAAGTAGTTTTGGTGTAGTTCTGTTCTGGGAGAGGGAGAGACGGAGAGAGAGAGAGAGAGAGAGAGAGAGAGGGAGGGAGAGAGAGAGAGACTGTTGGCTGGGCCTCTGGCGGGGCTTGCAGAGGGAAGAGGTGCTCTATGCGTTGCTGTGGAAACACAAAGTAAGCCGGGGGGGTGTTGCGGGGGGTCGAGCCCCGACGCCGTCTTGGCTGCTGCCCCCCTCCCCCCCTCCCCCCCTCCCCCTCCGCTGGAGAGAGGCTGTGGAGGGGAGGGGCCTATGGAGAGGGTTGTGGCTGTGGCCCTTAAACACAGTCAATGATGACAGTAGATCTGCACTGCTGTTTGGCCCTTGCGCCCTTATCCCCACACTGCTCCAGGGCCGATTGTCCCCTGCTTAGTCTAATCAACTGTAAGTGGCTTTGGATAAAAGCATCAGCCAAATAACAATAACAGAGAGTGTCTGTGGCTCGGTTCCACGGAGGCCCGTCTGCTTGTGGCCCTCCTGTGGGAACATGGCCGCTTACGCAATGCCACAGATGGGTCCTCTGGTGAAAGTCAATCTTTTCTCAGACACGGGCTTTGCATTGCTGTATTGGTGTTCCTCTTGTGGGCTGTGTGTTCCCGTGTGTTGCCCTGTGTGTTGCCCTGTGTGTTGCCCCGTGTGTTGCCCCGTGTGTTGCCCCGTGTGTTGCCCCGTGTGTTGCCCCGTGTGTTGCCCCGTGTGTTGCCCCAGACTTGGCGGGATGTTGAGTGATACTCTCCAGTTTAATCATGGCTTATTTCGGCCCCTCTAAATGCAGGCACTGCAGGGTTATGGTTATACTTATGGTTAGGGTTATAGTTATGGTTACCGTTCGGGTAATGGTTAGGTTTAGGGTAATGGTTAGGGTTATAGTTAGGGTTAGGGTTATGGTTATGGTTATAGTTAGGGTTAGGGTTAGTGTTAGGGTTATGGTTAGGGTAATGGTTCGGGTTATGGTAATGGTTTGGGTTATGGTTATGGTTATAGTTAGGGTAATGGTTCGGGTTATGGTTATGGTTATAGTTAGGGTAATGGTTTGGGTTATGGTTATGGTTATAGTTAGGGTAATGGTTCGGGTTATGGTTATGGTTATAGTTAGGGTAATGGTTTGGGTTATGGTTATGGTTATAGTTAGGGTTAGTGTTAGTGTTAGGGTAATGGTTAGGGTAATGGTAATGGTTAGGGTAATGGTTAGGGTAATGGTTTGGGTTATGGTAATGGTTCGGGTTATGGTTATGGTTATAGTTAGGGTAATGGTTTGGGTTATGGTTATGGTTCGGGTTATGGTTATGGTTATAGTTAGGGTAATGGTTTGGGTTAAGGTTATGGTTAGGGTAATGGTTCGGGTTATGGTAATGGTTTGGGTTATGGTTATGGTTCGGGTTATGGTTATGGTTATAGTTAGGGTAATGGTTAGGGTTATGGTAATGGTTAGGGTAATGGTTAGGGTAATGGTTAGGGTAATGGTTAGGGTAATGGTTAGGGTAATGGTTTGGGTTATGGTTAGGGTTATAGTTGTCTTGCGATGCTGCCGCCATCACCACATTCCGCAACGTTTCTGGCGGCTCAGCCCAGAGGCTGTTGCCATGGAAACAGTGCAAAGTTGACAGCGCAGCTCCGTCAGATGAATCATGGCTTTCTGACATCTCTCCACACCCCCACACCCCCAGTCTGTACCCCCACTCCACACCCCCAGTCTGTACCCCCCCCTCCCCCCGTCTGTACCCGCACTCTCCCACTCGGGCTCCTCATGCCCGTCTGGAGCACGCTCTGCACCCCGGGACCTCGTGTCTCCCCGTCTCTCCACCCTGACCCCGGGGCCCTGCCCTCCCTCTCTCCCCACAGCACCCATCACCCCCCTCTCTGTGTTTCATGTCAGGAGTCAGGTCCCCCCTTCCAGAACAGATCTTCTCAATGTAGCTTTTTCATGGTACACACACACACACGCACACACACATACACTCACACACATACACTCACATACTCACACACACAGGCTGCATTGTTGCAGTAAGGCTGTTGGTCTGCTTCTCTCTTGCAGTCCTGTGTGTGGGGGTATAATTACACACGCTCCAGTCTGTCTGCGTGTCTGAGGAGAAAACGGCTACAAAGACCAATGGGCCCTGAGACAGTGTACAGCTCAGAGAGTGTGTGAGTGTGTGAGTGTGTGAGTGTGTGAGTGTGTGAGTGTGTGAGTGTGTGAGTGTGTGAGTGTGTGAGTGTGTGAGTGTGTGTGAGACCCTGAGAGCTGAGAGGACTCACACGCACTCACTCACACACACTCTCTCACACACACATACACACACACTCTCACACACACACACACACACACACTCTCTCTCTCTCCCCCTCCGTGCCACAGAATGTACTGAGAAACATCAAGCAGGTTTAAGCTCAGAAGGGAAGTGGAGTGTTATCTCTGAGGAAGCAGGCAGCAGCGAAAAGTGCTAAATAACGCCCCTCCCTCTTTGTGTGTGATCCCCCGCTCCCTGTGACCCCCATCCTGTCTGAGCTGTCTGAAGTGTGCGCGTGTGTGCGCGTGTGTGCGCGTGTGTGCGCGTGTGTGCGCGTGTGTGCGCGTGTGTGCGCGTGTGTGCGCGTGTGTGCGCGTGTGTGCGCGTGTGTGCGCGTGTGTGCGCGTGTGTGAGCGAGTGTGTGAGCGAGTGTGTGAGCGAGTGTGTGAGCGAGTGTGTGAGCGAGTGTGTGAGCGAGTGTGTGAGCGAGTGTGTGAGCGAGTGTGTGAGCGTGTGAGCGTGTGAGCGTGTGAGCGAGTGTGTGTGTGTGTGTGTGTGTGTGTGTGTGTGTGTGAGTGTGTGAGTGTGTGAGTGTGTGAGTGTGTGAGTGTGTGAGTGTGTGAGTGTGTGAGTGTGTGTGTGAGTGAGTGAGTGAGTGTGTGTGTGAGTGTGTGTGTGTGTGTGTGAGTGAGTGAGTGAGTGAGTGTGTGAGTGAGTGAGTGAGTGAGTGAGTGAGTGAGTGAGTGTGTGAGTGTGTGAGTGTGTGAGTGAGTGAGTGAGTGAGTGAGTGAGTGAGTGAGTGAGTGAGTGAGTGAGTGAGTGTGTGAGTGTGTGAGTGAGTGAGTGAGTGAGTGTGCGAGAGACTATGTTTACAGCTGTAGCGTGCTTGTGTGTGTGTGTGTGCGCTGCTCCAGGCTGAGTTGGGTAGGTGTGGTGATTCCGGCTCTGGTGGGTTTTTGTGCACTGTTGCTGAGCGAGCTGCTGGCCGTGCTGATTGGGGGAAGAGTGACAGGCTCCGCCCCCACCGTCTGGAGTCAGTGGGTGGGTCTGAGCTGCACTTTGATGTCTGTTGCCTTGGCAATGTGCTGAATGCAGGTCACATGACTTACCCTCAGAAACATGTTGTAGTGCTTCCTCTCTGTCTCTCTCTCACACTCACTCACACACACTGAGAGTCTCTGTCTCTCTCACATGCACACACACACACATTTAATAAGGGGTCAGCTGTGTCACACACACACACACACACACACACACACACACACTCACTCACTCACTCACTCACTCACTCACTCACTCACTCACTCACTCACTCACTCACTCACTCACTCACTCACGTAGTACAGTCCGTTTCTCAAGCAGAGAGAGGCAGAAGCCCCACCCCCTGTGGTTCTGTGTAATCTCTGCTGCGCTGGTCTAAGATGGACGCTCGTTCCTCGTGCCCCTTAGTGAACAGCAACGGCCCCATTGCGTCTCGTTCAGTTTGCATAAACGCCACATAAACACGCTGTGCTGGGATAAACACGCTGTGCTGGGATAAACACGCCGTGCTGGGATAAACGCGCTGTGCTGTGCTGGGATAAACACACTGTGCTGTGCTGGGATAAACACACTGTGCTGGGATAAACACACTGTGCTATGCTGGGATAAACACGCCGTGCTGGGATAAACACACTGTGCTGGGATAAACACACTGTGCTGTGCTGGGATAAACACGCTGTGCTGGGATAAACACGCTGTGCTGGGATAAACACACTGTGCTGTGCTGGGATAAACACGCTGTGCTGGGATAAACGCACTGTGCTGGGATAAACACACTGTGCTGGGATAAACGCGCTGTGCTGGGATAAACGCACTGTGCTGGGATAAACGCGCTGTTCTGGGATAAACACGCTGTGCTGTGCTGGGATAAACACACTGTGCTGGGATAAACGCGCTGTGCTGGGATAAACGCGCTGTGCTGGGATAAACACGCTGTGCTGTGCTGGGATAAACACACCGTGCTGGGATAAACACGCTGTGCTGGGATGGGGGTACAGTTCCGGAGGGTTTTCTGGGTGCAGCGCTCGTGTCTGACTGCAGACCTCCCTCCTACAGGGGGCCCCCACAGCCTGGAGCCCGCGTGTGGGAGGATACTGGCATTTAGATAACTATTTGTCACATAACATCTGTATTAGATTAATATGCAAGAACTGCAGATGATAGATCTCCTGTTCCTCTGTTCCAGCTCTCAACATTTTCAGCACTGTCATATAGTCAGGAGGGTGGGAGGAAGAGAGAGAAAAGAGAGAGAGCGAGAGAGAGAGACCCCCAGAAGTGGCCCAGGCACACACACACTCACTCACTCACTCACTCACTCACTCACTCACTCACTCACTCACGTAGTACAGTCCGTTTCTCAAGCAGAGAGAGGCAGAAGCCCCACCCCCTGTGGTTCTGTGTAATCTCTGCTGCGCTGGTCTAAGATGGACGCTCGTTCCTCGTGCCCCTTAGTGAACAGCAACGGCCCCATTGCGTCTCGTTCAGTTTGCATAAACGCCACATAAACACGCTGTGCTGGGATAAACACGCTGTGCTGGGATAAACACGCCGTGCTGGGATAAACGCGCTGTGCTGTGCTGGGATAAACACACTGTGCTGTGCTGGGATAAACACACTGTGCTGGGATAAACACACTGTGCTGTGCTGGGATAAACACGCCGTGCTGGGATAAACACACTGTGCTGGGATAAACACACTGTGCTGTGCTGGGATAAACACGCTGTGCTGGGATAAACACGCTGTGCTGGGATAAACACACTGTGCTGTGCTGGGATAAACACGCTGTGCTGGGATAAACGCACTGTGCTGGGATAAACACACTGTGCTGGGATAAACGCGCTGTGCTGGGATAAACGCACTGTGCTGGGATAAACGCGCTGTTCTGGGATAAACACGCTGTGCTGTGCTGGGATAAACGCGCTGTGCTGGGATAAACACACTGTGCTGGGATAAACGCGCTGTGCTGGGATAAACGCGCTGTGCTGGGATAAACACGCTGTGCTGTGCTGGGATAAACACACCGTGCTGGGATAAACACGCTGTGCTGGGATGGGGGTACAGTTCCGGAGGGTTTTCTGGGTGCAGCGCTCGTGTCTGACTGCAGACCTCCCTCCTACAGGGGGCCCCCACAGCCTGGAGCCCGCGTGTGGGAGGATACTGGCATTTAGATAACTATTTGTCACATAACATCTGTATTAGATTAATATGCAAGAACTGCAGATGATAGATCTCCTGTTCCTCTGTTCCAGCTCTCAACATTTTCAGCACTGTCATATAGTCAGGAGGGTGGGAGGAAGAGAGAGAAAAGAGAGAGAGCGAGAGAGAGAGACCCCCAGAAGTGGCCCAGGCACACACACACTCACTCACTCACTCACTCACTCACTCACTCACTCACTCACTCACGTAGTACAGTCCGTTTCTCAAGCAGAGAGAGGCAGAAGCCCCACCCCCTGTGGTTCTGTGTAATCTCTGCTGCGCTGGTCTAAGATGGACGCTCGTTCCTCGTGCCCCTTAGTGAACAGCAACGGCCCCATTGCGTCTCGTTCAGTTTGCATAAACGCCACATAAACACGCTGTGCTGGGATAAACACGCTGTGCTGGGATAAACACGCCGTGCTGGGATAAACGCGCTGTGCTGTGCTGGGATAAACACACTGTGCTGTGCTGGGATAAACACACTGTGCTGGGATAAACACACTGTGCTGTGCTGGGATAAACACGCCGTGCTGGGATAAACACACTGTGCTGGGATAAACACACTGTGCTGTGCTGGGATAAACACGCTGTGCTGGGATAAACACGCTGTGCTGGGATAAACACACTGTGCTGTGCTGGGATAAACACGCTGTGCTGGGATAAACGCACTGTGCTGGGATAAACACACTGTGCTGGGATAAACGCGCTGTGCTGGGATAAACGCACTGTGCTGGGATAAACGCGCTGTTCTGGGATAAACACGCTGTGCTGTGCTGGGATAAACGCGCTGTGCTGGGATAAACACACTGTGCTGGGATAAACGCGCTGTGCTGGGATAAACGCGCTGTGCTGGGATAAACACGCTGTGCTGTGCTGGGATAAACACACCGTGCTGGGATAAACACGCTGTGCTGGGATGGGGGTACAGTTCCGGAGGGTTTTCTGGGTGCAGCGCTCGTGTCTGACTGCAGACCTCCCTCCTACAGGGGGCCCCCACAGCCTGGAGCCCGCGTGTGGGAGGATACTGGCATTTAGATAACTATTTGTCACATAACATCTGTATTAGATTAATATGCAAGAACTGCAGATGATAGATCTCCTGTTCCTCTGTTCCAGCTCTCAACATTTTCAGCACTGTCATATAGTCAGGAGGGTGGGAGGAAGAGAGAGAAAAGAGAGAGAGCGAGAGAGAGAGACCCCCAGAAGTGGCCCAGGCATGGTGCCTATTGGGGGGGGGGGGGGGGGGGGGGGCGTGGTTAGCCTCTTCCCCGCAGCAGCTGTGCTCTCAGACGGGGTGAGGGTCATGTGACCTGGCATGGTGCCCGGGTGGTACAGAGAGGCAGGGGGGGGCCATCTGTCTGACACACAGGGTGATTCTCCCCCCGACCCCCCCTCAGCGCTTCGCTCAGGAAACCCCATAATCGTTACTTATTCCCTTGTCTTCATGAAGGAAAACAAGTATTTCTGGAACATTCGGGACCTATTTATGTAAATATCTGGTGGGTCCTCTGTGAGTGGGTCTGTGGATTCCTCTCGCTAACGGACACACAGTCTGCGTGATGTGTTTATCCTCCTGCCCCATGTCCTGCCCCTCTCCCCTCCCCCCCTCTCCCTCTCTCTCCTTCCCCCCCTCCCCCTATCTGTCCCCTTCCCCCTCCCTCTCTCTCCCCCTCCCCCTCCCCCTCCCTCTCCGGTGTCTGGGTTACAGAGAATAGGGGGTGAAACGCCGTCTCTCAGTAAACTGAAGGTCAGTGTTGAGTGCAGAATCCCAGTCTGTTGGCCGATAAACTGCGCGGACAGTGCAGGGGCTGAAGGCCAGTTTACCGTCCAGTGCAGGTGATTATAGTAAAGGTCCACAGTGCGGGTGATTAGAGTGAAGGTCCACAGTGCAGGTGAGTAGAGTAGTGCAGGTCCACAGTGCAGGTGATTATAGTAAAGGTCCACAGTGCAGGTGATTAGAGTGAAGGTCCACAGTGCAGGTGATTAGAGTGAAGGTCCACAGTGCAGGTGAGTAGAGTAGTGCAGGTCCACAGTGCAGGTGATTAGAGGAAAGGTCCACAGTGCAGGTGAGTAGAGTAGTGCAGGTCCACAGTGCAGGTGATTAGAGGAAAGGTCCACAGTGCAGGTGATTAGAGGAAAGGTCCACAGTGCAGGTGAGTAGAGTAGTGCAGGTCCACAGTGCAGGTGATTAGAGGAAAGGTCCACAGTGCAGGTGATTAGAGGAAAGGTCCACAGTGCAGGTGATTAGAGGAAAGGTCCACAGTGCGGGTGAGTAGAGTAGTGCAGGTCCACAGTGCAGGTGATTAGAGTGAAGGTCCACAGTGCAGGTGATTAGAGTGAAGGTCCACAGTGCAGGTGATTAGAGTGAAGGTCCGCAGTGCAGGGGCCGCCCCCCCCCCCCCCAGCTGAGACGACCTTGAGGCCCTGAGTCTGTGTCTCAGGCTGCAGCTCTGGAAGGCTCTTATCTGAGACTCACCCTGTGGCCAAAGCCATGAGGATGGGAGTGTTGTACAGTTGGAGCTGGTGTGTAAGGATGGGAGTGTTGTACAGTAGGAGCTGGTGTGTAAGGATGGGAGTGTTGTACAGTTGGAGCTGGTGTGTTAGGATGGGAGTGTTGTACAGTATGAACTGGTGTGTTAGGATGGGAGTGTTGTACAGTAGGAGCTGGTGATGGTGTGTTAGGATGGGAGTGTTGTATAGTAGGAGCTGGTGATGGTGTGTTAGGATGGGAGTGTTGTACAGTAGGAGCTGGTGTGTTAGGGTGGGAGAGTTGTACAGTAGGAACTGGTGTGTTAGGATGGGAGTGTTGTACAGTAGGAGCTGGTGTGTTAGGATGGGAGTGTTGTACAGTAGGAGCTGGTGTGTTAGGATGGGAGTGTTGTACAGTATGAACTGGTGTGTTAGGATGGGAGTGTTGTACAGTAGGAGCTGGTGATGGTGTGTTAGGATGTGAGTGTTGTATAGTAGGAGCTGGTGATGGTGTGTTAGGATGGGAGTGTTGTACAGTAGGAGCTGGTGTGTTAGAATGGGAGTGTTGTACAGTAGGAACTGGTGTGTTAGGATGGGAGTGTTGTACAGTAGGAGCTGGTGATGGTGTGTGAGGATGGAAGTGCACCAAGCTCGTGTGCGTGCAGACACGCACACACACACCTCACAAATACTGCTGGGACCATGGAGCCACATTTACTGGAAGACACACAGAGCGAGTACACACAGACACACACACACAGCTCGCACTATCACTGAGATGGCACCTGACCTGTAACTGACTCTCTTTCCCCCTCAATCTCTCTATCTGTCCTGTTTTCTCTCTCTCTCTCTCTCCCTCTCTCTCTCTCTCTCTCTCACATGTCTCACTCCTTGTTATTGCAGATAACGCTGTCTGTGTGTCTCTCTTTCTCCCTCGCTGTCTGTGTGTCTGTGCCTGTAACATACTGACAGTGATCGAGTCGTTCTGTCTGTCTGTGTGTCTGTGCCTGTAACATACTGATAGTGATCGAGTCGTTCTGTCTGTCTGTCTGTCTGTCTGTCTGTCTGTCTGTCTGTCTGTCTGTCTGTGTGTCTGTGCCTGTAACATACTGACAGTGATCGAGTCGTTCTGTCTGTGTGTCTGTGCCTGTAACATACTGACAGTGATCGAGTAGTTTGAATTCACATGAACTATGACTGGGGAGTGGCATACTGTATAAGAGGGCCTTTTGTGTTTGAGGTTGTGAATTCCATTTTGGTGTCCGTGTGAGTGTGTGAGTGTGTAAGTGTGCATGCGTGTAGATGTTGAAAACTTTCCTTTGTGTTTCTGTTCCATGTTGACATGATTGCATCACGCAATTTCTGCAGATTTGTCAGCTGCGACTCTGTTCCATTGGATTCAGAGCCGGTTACTGGGAAGGCCACTGAAGAACATTGAACTCGTTGTCATTGAAACCAGTTTGAGACGACCTTTGCTTTGTGACGTGGTGCATTATCATGCTGGAAGCAGCCATTAGAACATGGGCACATTGGCCATGGAGGGAGGCACATGGTCAGCAACAATACTCAACTTGGCCGTGGCGTTCAAGCCATAACTTGACACACACCTGCACTGTATTTAGCACAACGTCCATCACTGACCACACACACCTGGTGCCTGTAGCCTAGCGGGAACCTAGCCTAGTGGCCTGTAGCCTTTTGGTCGCCATTCATTGTTGCATCTGCCCTTTCCAATAGCGAGTGTGTGTGGTCACTGAGCCTGTACTAGTTCAGGATCTGTCTCTGCTTTGTATCTCTGACAGAGCACAGATACTCTGCCGGTGTGTATTCTCTGTTTAGGCCCAATTACAATTCAGTTTATTTTGGGATTGTGTTTTGTTCCAGTGGCCCAGGTAGGAGGATTTTTATGCGTTTGATAATTTGGTTGATCTGAAGCTGGTTTGTGTTCGTGGGTGTAATGTTTCAGAACCATCTGGCTGGGGAGATGCTTCCCTGGATCTGAATAAGAATTGGAGATCTGCCTCAGTCAGGCCTGCGTATATTTCTGTGTACTTGTAGTCTGTTTTTACAAATGTGATGAATCTCATAGAAAGCCCCGTGGGCCTTTTCTTTCAGCGCATTCACTGCCAGGCCAAAGCTCCCTGACGCTCTGATCTTTTGTCCGAGGTAGTCGTAGCCTAGTGTGTGTTCTTCAGCGGTGCTTCCTCAAGTTATTGGGTATTTGCTTTCCTGAGAGACCTGGGCTTCTTTTGGAAGATCATCATTTTCTTTCTTTTTCTATTTCACACTCCGGTCTCAGTTCTGCCAGTATTGCTCCAGCAGCTCCAGGTTCTGCTGTAACCCCCTGTTCAGTGGGCGACAGCAGGTACCAGGTCATCTGCACAGGGCAAAAATAGTTGAGCATTGTTTAAGGTAGAGGCTAGGAGCTGAAGATTGTTCCAGTAGCACACCGCTAACTCGTTGACGGTGTTGGTCCCCCCGCAGCGGACCAGACGGAGGAGCGGGAGTGTGCACAGCAGCCGCAGCTGGAGGACGGGGGCGGGGTTGGGGACGGGCGCGTCTCTGCCGAGAACACCACGGTGCGCTGCAGCCGGGGCAGCCGCTGCTTCGGCCTGTGGGAGAAGACCCGCGACGGGGACATCCGCCTGGTCAAGCAGGGTGCGCCGCCCGCGCTACGCTACATCAGCACGCTGCGCTCAACCTGCTAACGCTGCATCAGCACACTGCTCTCAACCTGCTAATGCTGCATTAGCACACTGCACTCAACCTGCTAATGTTGCATTAGCACACTGCGCTCAACCTGCTAACGCTACATCAGCACACTGCAGTCAACCTGCTAACGCTACATCAGCACACTGCAGTCAACCTGCTAACGCTACATTAGCACACTGCGCTCAACCTGCTAACGCTGCATTAGCACACTGCACTCAACCTGCTAATGTTGCATTAGCACACTGCGCTCAACCTGCTAACGCTACATCAGCACACTGCAGTCAACCTGCTAACGCTACATCAGCACACTGCAGTCAACCTGCTAACGCTACATTAGCACACTGCGCTCAACCTGCTAACGCTACATTAGCACACTGCAGTCAACCTGCTAACGCTACATTAGCACACTGCGCTCAACCTGCTAACGCTACATTAGCACACTGCACTCAACCTGCGCTAACGCTGCATTAGCACACTGCGCTCAACCTGCTAACGCTGCGTTAGCACACTGCAGTCAACCTGCTAACGCTGCATTAGCACACTGCACTCAACCTGCTAACGCTACATCAGCACACTGCGCTCAACCTGCTAACGCTGCATCAGCACACTGCTCTCAACCTGCTAATGCTGCATTAGCACACTGCAGTCAACCTGCGCCAACGCTGCATCAGCACACTGCAGTCAACCTGCTAACGCTGCATTAGCACACTGCACTCAACCTGCTAATGTTGCATTAGCACACTGCAGTCAACCTGCTAACGCTGCATTAGCACACTGCACTCAACCTGCTAACGCTGCATCAGCACACTGCTCTCAACCTGCTAACGCTACAT